>NW_027032314.1:0-4584 GCF_034236695.1 Oncorhynchus nerka
AACATATAGACTATACATATCAACCCGCCCTATGCTGTTCAACTATATAGACTATACATATCAACCAACCGCCCTATGCTGTTCAACATATAGACTATACATATCAACCCGCCCTATGCTGTTCAACATATAGACTATACATATCAACCCGCCCTATGCTAATTCAACTATAGCCTATGCTGTTCAACATATAGACTATACGCATATCAACCACGCCCTATGCTGTTCAACATATAGACTATACATATCAACCCGTCTATGCTGTTAAACATATAGACTATACATATCAACCCGCCCTATGCTGTTCAACATATAGACTATACATATCAACCCGCCCTATGCTGTTCAACATATAGACTATACATATCAACCCGCCCTATGCTGTTAAACATATAGACTATACATATCAACCCGCCCTATGCTGTTCAACATATAGACTATACATATCAACCCGCCCTATGCTGTTCAACATATAGACTATACATATCAACCCGCCCTATGCTGTTCAACATATAGACTATACATATCAACCAGCCTATGCTGTTCAACATATAGACTATACATATCAACCCGCCCTATGCTGTTCAACATATAGACTATACATATCAACCCGCCCTATGCTGTTCAACATATAGACTATACATATCAACCCGCCCTATGCTGTTCAACATATAGACTATACATATCAACCACGCCCTATGCTGTTCAACATATAGACTATACATATCAACCCGCCCTATGCTGTTCAACATATAGACTATACATATCAACCCGCCCTATGCTGTTCAACATATAGACTATACATATCAACCCGCCCTATGCTGTTCAACATATAGACTATACATATCAACCACGCCCTATGCTGTTCAACATATAGACTATACATATCAACCCGCCTATAGCTGTTCAACATATAGACTATACATATCAACCCGCCCTATGCTGTTCAACATATAGACTATACATATCAACCCGCCCTATGCTGTTCAACATATAGACTATACATATCAACCCGCCCTATGCTGTTCAACATATAGACTATACATATCAACCCGCCCTATGCTGTTCAACATATAGACTATACATATCAACCCGCCCTATGCTGTTCAACATATAGACTATACATATCAACCCGCCCTATGCTGTTCAACATATAGACTATACATATCAACCAGCCCTATGCTGTTCAACATATAGACTATACATATCAACCCGCCCTATGCTGTTCAACATATAGACTATACATATCAACCCGCCCTATGCTGTTCAACATATAGACTATACATATCAACCCGCCCTATGCTGTTAAACATATAGACTATACATATCAACCCGCCCTATGCTGTTCAACATATAGACTATACATATCAACCCGCCCTATGCTGTTCAACATATAGACTATACATATCAACCGCCCTATGCTGTTCAACATATAGACTATACATATCAACCCGCCCCTATGCTGTTCAACATATAGACTATACATATCAACCCGCCCTAATGCCGTTCAACATATAGACTATACATATCAACCACGCCCTATGCTGTTAAACATATAGACTATACATATCAACCGCCCTATGCTGTTCAACATATAGACTAATGTTATACTATTAAACATATAGACTATACATATCAACCACGCCCTATGCTGTTCAACATATAGACTATACATATCAACCACGCCCTATAGCTGTTCAACATATAGACTATACATATCAACCCGCCCTATGCTGTTCAACATATAGACTATATGTCCTATACTATTAAACATATAGACTATACATATCAACCCGCCCTATGCTGTTCAACATATAGACTATACATATCAACCCGCCCTATGCTGTTAAACATATAGACTATACATATCAACCCGCCCTATGCTGTTCAACATATAGACTAATGTTATGCTATTAAACATATAGACTATACATATCAACCCGCCCTATGCTGTTCAACATATAGACTATACATATCAACCCGCCCTATGCTGTTCAACATATAAGACTAATGTTATACTATTAAACATATAGACTATACATATCAACCCAGCCCTATGCTGTTCAACATATAGACTATACATATCAACCCGCCCTATGCTGTTCAACATATAGACTATACATATCAACCTGCCCTATGCTGTTAAACATATAGACTATACATATCAACCCGCCCTATGCTGTTCAACATATAGACTATACATATCAACCCGCCCTATGCTGTTAAACATATAGACTATACATATCAACCAGCCCTATGCTGTTCAACATATAGACTATACATATCAACCCGCCCTATGCTGTTCAACATATAGACTATACATATCAACCCGCCCTATGCTGTTCAACATATAGACTATACATATCAACCCTACCCTATACTGTTCAACATATAGACTATACATATCAACCCGCCCTATGCTGTTCAACATATAGACTATACATATCAACCCGCCCTATGCTGTTCAACATATAGACTATACATATCAACCCGCCCTATGCTGTTCAACATATAGACTATACATATCAACCCGTCCTATGCTGTTCAACATATAGACTATACATATCAACCCGTCCTATGCTGTTCAACATATAGACTATACATATCAACCCGCCCTATGCTGTTCAACATATAGACTATACATATCAACCCGCCCTATGCTGTTCAACATATAGACTATACATATCAACCCGCCCTATGCTGTTCAACATATAGACTATACATATCAACCCGCCTATGCTGTTCAACATATAGACTATACATATCAACCCGCCCTATGCTGTTCAACATATAGACTATACATATCAACCCGCCCTATGCTGTTAAACATATAGACTATACATATCAACCCGCCCTATGCTGTTCAACATATAGACTATACATATCAACCCGCCCTATGCTGTTCAACATATAGACTATACATATCAACCCGCCCTATGCTGTTCAACATATAGACTATACATATCAACCCAGCCCTATGCTGTTCAACATATAGACTATACCTATCAACCCGCCCTATGCTGTTAAACATATAGACTATACATATCAACCCGCCCTATGCTGTTCAACATATAGACTAATGTTATACTATTAAACATATAGACTATACATATCAACCCGCCTATGCTGTTCAACATATAGACTATACATATCAACCCGCCCTATGCTGTTCAACATATAGACTATACATATCAACCCGCCCTATGCTGTTAAACATATAGACTATACATATCAACCCGCCCTATGCTGTTCAACATATAGACTACATATCAATCGCTTATACTATTAAACATATAGACTATACATATCAACCCGCCCTATGCTGTTCAACATATAGACTATACATATCAACCCGCCCTATGCTGTTCAACATATAGACTATACATATCAACCCGCCCTATGCTGTTCAACATATAGACTATACATATCAACCCGCCCTATGCTGTTCAACATATAGACTATACATATCAACCAGCCCTATGCTGTTCAACATATAGACTATACATATCAACCCAGCCCTATGCTGTTCAACATATAGACTATACATATCAACCCGCCCTATGCTGTTCAACATATAGACTATACATATCAACCTAGCCCTATGCTGTTCAACATATAGACTATACATATCAACCCGCCTCTATAGCTGTTCAACATATAGACTATACATATCAACCCGCCCTATGCTGTTCAACATATAGACTATACATATCAACCCAGCCCTATGCTGTTCAACATATAGACTATACATATCAACCCGCCCTATGCTGTTCAACATATAGACTATACATATCAACCCGCCCTATGCTGTTCAACATATAGACTATACATATCAACCCGCCCTATGCTGTTCAACATATAGACTATACATATCAACCAGCCCTATGCTGTTCAACATATAGACTATACATATCAACCCGCCCTATGCTGTTCAACATATAGACTATACATATCAACCCGCCCTATGCTGTTCAACATATAGACTATACATATCAACCCGCCCTATGCTGTTCAACATATAGACTATACATATCAACCCGCCCTATGCTGTTCAACATATAGACTATACATATCAACCCGCCCTATGCTGTTCAACATATAGACTATACATATCAACCCGCCCTATGCTGTTCAACATATAGACTATACATATCAACCCGCTCCTATGCTGTTCAACATATAGACTATACATATCAACCCGCCCTATGCTGTTCAACATATAGACTATACATATCAACCACGCCCTATGCTGTTAAACATATAGACTATACATATCAACCCGCCTATGCTGTTCAACATATAGACTAATGTTATACTATTAAACATATAGACTATACATATCAACCCGCCCTATGCTGTTCAACATATAGACTATACATATCAACCCGCCCTATGCTGTTCAACATATAGACTATACATATCAACCCAGCCCTATGCTGTTCAACATATAGACTATACATATCAACTCGCCCTATGCTGTTCAACATATAGACTATACATATCAACCCGCCCTATGCTGTTCAACATATAGACTATACATATCAACTACGCCTATGCTGTTAAACATATAGACTATACATATCA
>NW_027032315.1:0-4586 GCF_034236695.1 Oncorhynchus nerka
TCCGATGTGAAATGGCTAGCTAGTTAGCAGGGTGTGCGCTAATAGCGATGGTAACGATGTTTCGTGGGAGGCAGTTGTTGATGTGTGCAGAGTCCCTGGTTCGAGCCCAGGTAGGGGCGAGGAGAGGGACGGAAGCTATACTGTTACAGATTCTTCGGTCTCTTTTACGTAGCAGGTGTAAAAGAAACACAGACAAGACAAGTTGGCGCTCAGGTCATTACGGTCATTGTAGTTCAAAGAAATAGCATCTAATTATGCGTAACTGTATGTGGGGTTGTTAGAGAAGAATGTGATTGTCAGCCCTAACAATCTATTCTAGCACCTCATCAGGTTCTGAAAAAGTCTTCATTGATGACGTGTTCTTTCTATTCCAGGGCACAGCAGAGGAACTTCATCGATTCTACTCCTTCATCAATACAAGCAGTGAACATCTGAAATTCACCCTCACCTTTCATACGCATGAAACAAGTTACCCGATGGTTGGACTATACTTTTCTCGTCAATCATTTTAAATACTATACTTAAAAACTGGAAATCAACTAATCCTCCATTGTTAACGCAATAGAAAGGTCAAATGCTTTATTATCTAAAAATGTCAAGTGCTGGGCGACGGTGAGAAATAAAATGGTGCAGTTTGAGGCCATGTGACGGACAGTGATGCAGGTGCTGGAGATGGAGGTGTGAGCAGGTGGGTCTGGGCAGGTGTGATGTAGTTAATGGAGATGGAGGTGTGTTCTAGTGGGTCTGGGCAGGTGTGATGTAGTTAATGGAGATGGAGGTGTGTTCTAGTGGGTCTGGGCAGGTGTGATGTAGTTAATGGAGATGGAGGTGTGTTCTAGTGGGTCTGGGCAGGTGTGATGTAGTTAATGGAGAAGGAGGTGTGTTCTAGTGGGTCTGGGCAGGTGTGATGTAGTTAATGGAGATGGAGGTGTGTTCTAGTGGGTCTGGGCAGGTGTGATGTAGTTAATGGAGATGGAGGTGTGTTCTAGTGGGTCTGGGCAGGTGTGATGTAGTTAATGGAGATGGAGGTGTGTTCTAGTGGGTCTGGGCAGGTGTGATGTAGTTAATGGAGATGGAGGTGTGTTCTAGTGGGTCTGGGCAGGTGTGATGTAGTTAATGGAGATGGAGGTGTGTTCTAGTGGGTCTGGGCAGGTGTGATGTAGTTAATGGAGAAGGAGGTGTGTTCTAGTGGGTCTGTGCAGGTGTGATGTAGTTAATGGAGATGGAGGTGTGTTCTAGTGGGTCTGGGCAGGTGTGATGTAGTTAATGGAGAAGGAGGTGTGTTCTAGTGGGTCTGGGCAGGTGTGATGTAGTTAATGGAGAAGGAGGTGTGTTCTAGTGGGTCTGGGCAGGTGTAATGTATTTAATGGAGATGGAGGTGTGTTCTAGTGGGTCTGTGCAGGTGTGATGTAGTTAATGGAGATGGAGGTGTGTTCTAGTGGGTCTGGGCAGGTGTGATGTAGTTAATGGAGATGGAGGTGTGTTCTAGTGGGTCTGGGCAGGTGTGATGTAGTTAATGGAGATGGAGGTGTGTTCTAGTGGGTCTGGGCAGGTGCGATGTAGTTAATGGAGATGGAGGTGTGTTCTAGTGGGTCTGGGCAGGTGCGATGTAGTTAATGGAGAAGGAGGTGTGTTCTAGTGGGTCTGGGCAGGTGTGATGTAGTTCATGGAGAAGGAGGTGTGTTCTAGTGGGTCTGGGCAGGTGTGATGTAGTTAATGGAGAAGGACGTGTGTTCTAGTGGGTCTGGGCAGGTGTGATGTAGTTAATGGAGATGGAGGTGTGTTCTAGTGGGTCTGGGCAGGTGTGATGTAGTTAATGGAGATGGAGGTGTGTTCTAGTGGGTCTGGGCAGGTGTGATGTAGTTAATGGAGATGGAGGTGTGTTCTAGTGGGTCTGGGCAGGTGTGATGTAGTTAATGGAGATGGAGGTGTGTTCTAGTGGGTCTGGGCAGGTGTGATGTAGTTAATGGAGAAGGAGGTGTGTTCTAGTGGGTCTGGGCAGGTGTGATGTAGTTAATGGAGAAGGAGGTGTGTTCTAGTGGGTCTGGGCAGGTGTAATGTATTTAATGGAGATGGAGGTGTGTTCTAGTGGGTCTGGGCAGGTGTGATGTAGTTAATGGAGATGGAGGTGTGTTCTAGTGGGTCTGGGCAGGTGTGATGTAGTTAATGTTTGTATGATGTTGCTGTTTGTGTGTGTATGTTTTGTAGTGTTTATAAAATATCAAATAAACTTCAAATTCAACCAATCATTTGCACTCATGACTTGAGTGATTAAAGTAAACCACAGTTTTGGAAATACATAACGCCATCTAACTAAAAATCAAAGAATGTTAGCTATATGCAGTTATCTTAGATGGCCAGCTAACATTAGCTATTTAACGAGATGGAGCCCAACTCCCAGAGACCAGTTAGAACCCGGTTAACAAAACCCAACTAAAACATGACTGCAGAT
This sequence comes from Oncorhynchus nerka, assembly GCF_034236695.1. Lineage (NCBI taxonomy): Eukaryota > Metazoa > Chordata > Actinopteri > Salmoniformes > Salmonidae > Oncorhynchus > Oncorhynchus nerka. Next base: position 2,453 of record NW_027032315.1, read on the forward strand.
CAAAAAAGCAGAGACATACAGAATGATTGCTGGGAAAATCCCCAACATCCAAAATAGAAAGATTACAGATGTCAGTCAGCTAATGCGCTAGCAGTAAGCCAAGGTTATAAAAGTTACAAAACTCCCTTCGTCTACTTCACAGAGAACATGCTGAAAAGTAGTGATGGGGAAACAAAGCTTCCTGAAGCATTGGCTCTTTCCAGCCAATTGTGTCAAAAAAATAGGTTAATTTCTCAAGGCTTTGAGCGACAGAATTTAGAACAGCCACATTATTATAGATGACGTCCCACACACCGTAGCGCTTGCGCAGTGTAGCCTTTATGTCATACCACTGGCCGTGTTCGAGAGCATCAAATCCATGCTGCATTGTGGGTAAACGGTGACTGGCTTATTTATTAATAATAGGTAGTTATTTATGATGCAAGGTGATTTGTAAATTAGTCAGTCAGCAGTCAGCAGCCATCTGCACTGTCGGCTGCAATGTCGAACGAGCCCAATACCAAACCAATCAGGTGTTCGACGAAATGATTCTTCAGACGTCATTGATCACGTGCTACTGATAAAGTGACACTGCATTGAATTATGCCGCTTAGCGACTTCAGTACATGCCTCATAGCTCCAGTCTCAAACTTAACCCCGTTCCTGCTGAAGAAGAGGTCTGCTGGATGGAGAAAGAAGCTCTCATGAAAGAGGAGGAGGAAGAGGAGGCTGTTACAATACAAAAACAAGTAGAGGGTGAGGCTGTTACAGTGAAAGAAGAGAAAGACGTTTCAGTTAAAGAAGAGGACGACGACGTTTCAGTGAAAGAAGAGATGACTGTCACATCGAAAAATGATGAAGAAGAAGAGGGAACTGGATATCTGGGCCCGGTTTCCCAAGGGCATCTTATGGCATCCAATGGTTTTAACGATGAACGGGCCCTGATTAACACTAGTAAGTACTGTCTTAAAAACAGAAGCACAAACTCTGCGGTTGTTGAACTGATGTGTGGTGTTAAAGGGGAAATTTCCAATTGCTACATCCATATTTTGACTTTTAAATGATTTATTTACAGGCATTGATTCTTGAAGAATATAACACATGCCTCATGAGCTTAGTTCAACTGTTGTACCCCATCAGAACCACAAATAAGCTTTTTTTACGCCAATGTTTAGAAACAATGTAAACCAACACTGTATAGCCTCAACATGGTTAAAACTATAATGCTGATATTATGGATGGTCAGTCCTTGCATCCATAGGTCTGTCTATGCATTTGAGAGTAGTTACATTTCTCAAGCCCCATCCATCATCTTATTACCAAAACAGTGGTGGAATTACAGCTTTGTTATTGGTTCTATATTGGTTCTAATCAATGGTTATATAGTAAATGGTTTTCTATAACTGCCCGTGTAGATTTTCTGTAGGGGGCAATTTGTTACAGCTGTTGATAAGTCATTGTATAATATTCTGCCAATTATTTTCATGCTATTACATTAAAGACGAAATATTGTATATGTATTGTCTTAGCAAGGTGTTGCTCAAATAATGTTAGCTGCTAATCGCTAGTTAGCGGGCTAGCTAGTTTGCTAAATGTATTAAACCTCATATTGAGGTATCTTCCTTCTGAGGTATGTAAAAAAAATCTGGTGTGTGAGTACTCACATGAAAGGTATCCATGATTCTAGATTAAGCCAATCAGGTATGTGATTACCATCCTATGGGTCAGCAATGGAATGATTGCTACACAGCTTTCAGGCGACTTTATGTCTTGGGCCTGGATGAATCATTGAAATACAAGTAATATTGTGAATTTGTGATGAATAATTGCCATTGTAATTTGGAATATTCCATCAAAGTTATTTGTTTTGACAGTCAAAACAACTAACTCTTACGATTAATCACTTGACTGGAGTAACTTGAGTTCGGAACTAAAACATTAAGAGTAGGCTATAGCTTGACACATATCCTTACCTTGGACAAGCGTATCCAAAAGGCCTGTCCAGTCGTGCGTGAAGATACCTTTAGGCAGATAAAAGCGCGGTACGGGTTGAGACACGCTCAGTAATGTGAATCTGTAACACTGATATAAAAGCACGTTTTCATTTATAATTTACACTGTAGAATGACCTGCAAGTCAATCAGAATCTAGTTTT
>NW_027032316.1:0-4586 GCF_034236695.1 Oncorhynchus nerka
CCTGTAATATCTCAATAACTACTAAAACCTGTAATATCTCAATAACTACTAAAACCTGTAACTACTACTAAACCCTGACCTGTAATATCTCAATAACTACTAAAACCTATAATATCTCAATAACTACTAAAACCTGTAATATCTCAATAACTACTAAAACCCTGTAATATCTCAATAACTACTAAACCCTGTAATATCTCAATAACTACTAAAACCATGTAATATCTCTAACTACTAAAACCTGTAATATCTCAATAACTACTAAAACCTGTAATATCTCAATAACTACTAAAACCTGTAATATCTCAATAACTACTAAAACCTGTAATATCTCAATAACTACTAAAACCTGTAATATCTCAATAACTACTAAAACCTGTAATATCTCTAACTACTAAAACCTGTAATATCTCAATAACTACTAAAACCTGTAATATCTCAATAACTACTAAAACCTGTAATATCTCAATAACTACTAAAACCTGTAATATCTCAATAACTACTAAACCCTGACCTGTAATATCTCAATAACTACTAAAACCTGTAATATCTCAATAACTACTAAAACCTGTAATATCTCAATAACTACTAAAACCCTGTAATATCTCAATAACTACTAAAACCATGTAATATCTCTAACTACTAAAACCTGTAATATCTCAATAACTACTAAAACCTGTAATATCTCAATAACTACTAAAACCCTGTAATATCTCAATAACTACTAAAACCTGTAATATCTCAATAACTACTAAAACCTGTAATATCTCAATAACTACTAAAACCCTGACCTGTAATATCTCAATAACTACTAAAACCTGTAATATCTCAATAACTACTAAAACCTGTAATATCTCAATAACTACTAAAACCTGTAATATCTCAATAACTACTAAAACCTGTAATATCTCAATAACTACTAAAACCCTGACCTGTAATATCTCAATAACTACTAAAACCTGTAATATCTCAATAACTACTAAAACCTGTAATATCTCAATAACTACTAAAACCCTGTAATATCTCAATAACTAATATCTCAATAACTACTAAAACCTGTAATCTCAATAACTACTGAAACCTAACTCAATAACTACTAAACCCTGTAATATCTCAATAACTACTAAAACCCTGACCTGTAATATCTCAATAACTACTAAAACCTGTAATATCTCAATAACTACTAAACCCTGTAATATCTCAATAACTACTAAAGCCTGTAATATCTCAATAACTACTAAAACCTGTAATATCTCAATAACTACTAAAACCTGTAATATCTCAATAACTACTAAAACCCTGTAATATCTCAATAACTACTAAAACCCTGTAATATCTCAATAACTACTAAAACCTGTAATATCTCAATAACTACTAAAACCCTGACCTGTAATATCTCAATAACTACTAAACCTGTAATATCTCAATAACTACTAAAACCTGTAATATCTCAATAACTACTAAAACCTGTAATATCTCAATAACTACTAAAACCCTGTAATATCTCAATAACTACTAAACCCTCTGTAATATCTCAATAACTACTAAAACCTGTAATAACTCTCAATAACTACTAAACCCTGACCTGTAATATCTCAATAACTACTAAAACCTGTAATATCTCAATAACTACTAAAACCTGTAATATCTCAATAACTACTAAAACCTGTAATATCTCAATAACTACTAAAACCATGTAATATCTCAATAACTACTAAAACCTGTAATATCTCAATAACTACTAAAACCTGTAATATCTCAATAACTACTAAAAAACCTATAATATCTCAATAACTACTAAAACCTGTAATATCTCAATAACTACTAAAACCTGTAATATCTCAATAACTACTAAACCTCCTGTAATATCTCAATAACTACTAAAACCCTGACCTGTAATAATAACTACTAAAACCTGTAATATCTCAATAACTACTAAACCCTGACCTGTAATATCTCAATAACTACTAAAACCTGTAATATCTCAATAAAACTAATATCTCAATAAACCTGTAATAATAACTACTAAAACCTGTAATATCTCAATAACTACTAAAACCTGTAATATCTCAATAACTACTAAAACCTGTAATATCTCAATAACTACTAAAACCTGTAATATCTCAATAACTACTAAACCTGTAATATCTCAAAACCCTACTAAACCTGTAATATCTCAATAACTACTAAAACCTGTAATATCTCAATAACTACTAAACCCTACTAAAACTAAAACCTGTAATATCTCAATAACTACTAAAACCTGTAATATCTCAATAACTACTAAAACCTGTAATATCTCAATAACTACTAAAACCTGTAATATCTCAATAACTACTAAAACCTGTAATATCTCAATAACTACTAAAACCTGTAATATCTCAATAACTACTAAAACCCTGACCTGTAATATCTCAATAACTACTAAAACCTGTAATATCTCAATAACTACTAAACCATGTAATATCTCAATAACTACTAAAACCTGTAATATCTCAATAACTACTAAAACCTGTAATATCTCAATAACTACTAAAACCTGTAATATCTCAAACTACTAAAACCTACTAAAACTAAAACCTGTAATATCTCAATAACTACTAAAACCCTGACCTGTAATATCTCAATAACTACTTAAAACCTGTAATATCTCAATAACTACTAAACCTGTAATATCAATAACTAATAAAACCCCTGTAATATCTCAATAACTACTAAAACCCTGACCTGTAATATCTCAATAACTACTAAAACCTGTAATATCTCAATAACTACTAAAACCTGTAATATCTCAATAACTACTAAAACCTGTAATATCTCAATAACTACTAAAACCTGTAATATCTCAATAACTACTAAAACCTGTAATATCTCAATAACTACTAAAACCTGTAATATCTCAATAACTACTAAAACCTAAAACCTGTAATAATAACTACTAAAACCTGTAATATCTCAATAACTACTAAAACCTGTAATATCTCAATAACTACTAAAACCCTGTAATATCTCAATAACTACTAAAACCTGTAATATCTCAATAACTACTAAAACCTGTAATATCTCAATAACTACTAAAACTACTCAATAACTACTAAAACCTGTAATATCTCAATAACTACTAAAACCTGTAATATCTCAATAACTACTAAAACCTGTAATATCTCAATAACTACTAAAACCTGTAATATCTCAATAACTACTAAAACCTGTAATATCTCAATAACTACTAAAACCCTGTAATATCTCAATAACTACTAAAACCTGTAATATCTCAATAACTACTGTAAAAATAACTACTAAAACCTGTAATATCTCAATAACTACTAAAACCTGTAATATCTCAATAACTACTAAAACCTAATATCTCAAAACTACTAAAACCTGTAATATCTCAATAACTACTAAAACCTGTAATATCTCAATAACTACTAAAACCTGTAATATCTCAATAACTACTAAAACCCTGTAATATCTCAATAACTACTAAACCTGTAATATCTCAATAACTACTAAAACCTGTAATATCTCAATAACTACTAAAACCCTGTAATATCTCAATAACTACTAAAACCTGTAATATCTCAATAACTACTAAAACCTGTAATATCTCAATAACTACTAAAACCCTGACCTGTAATATCTCAATAACTACTAAAACCTGTAATATCTCAATAACTACTAAAACCCTGACCTGTAATATCTCAATAACTACTAAAACCTATAATATCTCAATAACTACTAAAACCTGTAATATCTCAATAACTACTAAACCCTGTAATATCTCAATAACTACTAAAACCCTGTAATATCTCAATAACTACTAAAACCTATAATATCTCAATAACTACTAAAACCTGTACATCTCAATCTCAAACCTAACTACTAAAACCTGTAATATCTCAATAACTACTAAAACCTGTAATATCTCAATAACTACTAAAACCTGTAATATCTCAATAACTACTGTAATATCTCAATAACTACTAAAACCTGTAATATCTCAATAACTACTAAACCCTGATGTAATATCTCAATAACTACTAAAACCTGTAATATCTCAATAACTACTAAAACCTGTAATATCTCAATAACTACTAAAACCCTGTAATATCTCAATAACTACTAAAACCCTGACCTGTAATATCTCAATAACTACTAAAACCTGTAATATCTCAATAACTACTAAAACCTGTAATATCTCAATAACTACTAAAACCCTGTAATATCTCAATAACTACTAAAAACCTGTAATATCTCAATAACTACTAAAACCTGTAATATATCTCAATAACTACTAAAACCTGTAATATCTCAATAACTACTAAAACCTGTAATATCTCAATAACTACTAAAACCTGTAATATCTCAATAACTACTAAAACCTGTAATATCTCAATAACTACTAAAACCTGTAATATCTCAATAACTACTAAAACCTGTAATATCTCAATAACTACTAAAACCTGTAATATCTCAATAACTACTAAACCCTGTAATATCTCAATAACTACTAAACCCTGTAATATCTCAATAACTACTAAAACCTGTAATATCTCAATAACTACTAAAACCTGCTGTAATAT
>NW_027032317.1:0-4587 GCF_034236695.1 Oncorhynchus nerka
CCCCTCCTCTCTCCTCTCCTCCCCTCCCCCCTCATCCTCCCCACCTCTTCCCTTCCTCCCTCATCCCATCTCATCCTCCTCTCCTCTCCTCCTCTTCTCTCTCTTTCTCTCCTCTTCTCTTCCCCTTGTCCTCCTCCTCTTCTCTTCTCTCTCTTCTTCTCTTCCCCTCATCCTGCCCTCCTCTCTTCATCTCCTCCCTCTCCTCATCCTCCCCTCTTCCCCTTCCTCTCCTCCTCTCTTCATCTCATCCTCTCCCCCTCATCCTCCCCTTCCTCTCCTCCTCTCATCTCCTCCTCCTCTCCACTCCTCTCTTCCTCTCATCTCATCCTCTTCCTCCTCATCTCATCCTCTTCCTCTCATCTCCTCCTCCTCTCCTCCTCTCCTCTCCTCCTCTCCCCTCTCATCTCATCATCTCATACCTAGGAGCTGTTCTAGTATCTATATGGAATTGAACATAATGGGTCTTTCTGGGGGATTTACAGCTGTGTGTTACACTGCAAAGACTACAGAGGGACTCTACCACACCCACGGGTGTGTGGGTGTCTATATGCTGGACTAGCTTGGCTGCCCCATCTACATGCAGTCTTCATTAGAAGGAGCCAGCATATGGCTGGCTCGGGAGAGGAAGAGGGATGAGGTGGAGAGGGGAGAAGGAGGAGAAGGAGGAATTGATGAGGTGGAGAGAGGAGAGAGATGATGGTGGAGAAGGAGGGAAGGAGAGGATGGTGGAGGAGAGAGGAGCGAGGAGGAGTGATGAGGTGGAGAGGCAGAGGGGAGGAGAGTGGAGGAAGGAGGAGAGAGAGAGGAAAGACTGATGAGGTGGAGATAGAAAGCGTGGAGAGGAGAGAGGAGGTGAGGGAAGGCTGGGGAGAGGAAGGAAGGGGAGACGGAGAGGTGAGGAGGTGGAAGGAGAGGAGAGAAGGAGGAGGGGAGAGAAGGTGATGAGGTGGAGGAGAGGAGGAGAGAGAGAGAGGAGGAGAGGAGAGGGAGGAGGAGGGTTGGTAGAGGTGGAGGAGAGGAGGAGAGGGGGAGAGGTGGAGGAGAGGAGGAGAGGAAGAGGTGATGAGGTGGAGGAGAGGAGGAGAGGAGAGAGGGAGGAGGAGGAGGAGAGGGGAGAAGAGGAGAGGAAGAGAGAGGGAGAGGTGATGAGGTGGAGGAGAGGGGAGAGGTGGAGAGAGGGAGAGGTGATGATGTGGAGGAGAGAGGAGGGGGAGAGAGGAGAGGAAGAGGGAGGAGAGTTGATGAGGTGGAGAGGAGGAGGGGGAGAGATGATGAGATGGAGAGGAGGAAGAGGGTGAGTTGATGAGGTGGAGAGAGAAAGAGGAGAGAGGAGAGTTGATGTGGTGGAGAGAGGAGGAGAGAGGGAGGTGTGAGGTGTGAGAGTGATGAGAGTAGGCGCTAGATGTTTTAGGGGAGATGTTTGTAGTCAAGACGTAAAATGTTTTTGTAGCACTGTATGTGTGTTTAATGCTTGTGTTGTGTGTATGTAAGTTGTTTAGTGTCTGAAACGTGGTTCCCCCTGCTGCTATTGGACCAGGTCTCTCCTGGAAACGAGAGAAACCTGTATAAATAAAGGTAGAAGAAGAAAGGATGATGACATGGAGGAGAGGTCACCTGTATGTAGGACAGGTGACGATGAAGAGGGAGAAGGAAAGGGGGTGGAATGAAAGGTGGGCCAGTGTATGTATGTATGTATGTATGTATGTATGTATGTATGTATGTATGTATGTATGTATGTATGTATGTATGTATGTATGTATGTATGTATGTATGTATGTATGTATGTATGTATGTATGTATGTATGTAAAATTTGATAAGAATTATAACATGTATGTATATATATATATATATGTATGTATGTATGTATGTATGTATGTATGTATGTATGTATGTATGTATGTATGTATGTATGTGTGTATGTATGTATGTATGTATGTATGTATGTATGTATGTATGTATGTGTGTGTATGTAAGACAATAAACCTACAGTATGAGTCATCGTCCCTGACTCTGACCTCTCTGTCACTTGATCAACTCCTACTGAACTGACCTCACACTCCGTATGACCTGTACACACACACACACACACACACACACACACACACACACACACACACACACACACACACACACACACACACACACACACAGTGTGTTGACCAGTGGAGCACTGCACTGCACATCACATATTTTATTTTAGACACTGCCCTACAAAACCATTCTTTCTCCCCCCTCCCCCACTTTAAAAGATTCAAACTTACTCTCCAGTCTGTCCTAATGGTCAGAGTTCTCTCCAGTCTGTTATAGAGGTCAGAGTTCTCTCCAGTCTGTTATAGAGGTCAGAGTTCTCTCCAGTCTGTTCTAGAGGTCAGAGTTCTCTCCAGTCTGTTATAGAGGTCAGAGTTCTCTCCAGTCTGTTCTAGAGGTCAGAGTTCTCTCCAGTCTGTTCTAATGGTCAGAGTTCTCTCCAGTCTGTTCTAATGGTCAGAGTTCTCTCCAGTCTGTTCTAGAGGTCAGAGTTCTCTCCAGTCTGTTCTAATGGTCAGAGTTCTCTCCAGTCTGTTCTAATGGTCAGAGTTCTCTCCAGTCTGTTCTAGAGGTCAGAGTTCTCTCCAGTCTGTTCTAGAGGTCAGAGTTCTCTCCAGTCTGTTCTAATGGTCAGAGTTCTCTCCAGTCTGTTCTAATGGTCAGAGTTCTCTCCAGTCTGTTCTAGAGGTCAGAGTTCTCTCCAGTCTGTTCTAGAGGTCAGAGTTCTCTCCAGTCTGTTATAGAGGTCAGAGTTCTCTCCAGTCTGTTCTAATGGTCAGAGTTCTCTCAGTCTGTTCTAGAGGTCAGAGTTCTCTCCAGTCTGTTCTAGAGGTCAGAGTTCTCTCCAGTCTGTTCTAGATGTCAGAGTTCTCTCCAGTCTGTTCTAATGGTCAGAGTTCTCTCCAGTCTGTTCTAATGTTCAGAGTACTCTCCAGTCTGTTCTAGAGGTCAGAGTTCTCTCCAGTCTGTTCTAGATGTCAGAGTTCTCTCCAGTCTGTTCTAATGGTCAGAGTTCTCTCCAGTCTGTTCTAGAGGTCAGAGTTCTCTCCAGTCTGTTCTAATGGTCAGAGTTCTCTCCAGTCTGTTCTAGATGGTCAGAGTTCTCTCCAGTCTGTTCTAGAGGTCAGAGTTCTCTCCAGTCTGTTCTAATGGTCAGAGTTCTCTCCAGTCTGTTCTAATGGTCAGAGTTCTCTCCAGTCTGTTCTAGGAGGTCAGAGTTCTCTCCAGTCTGTTCTAGATGGTCAGAGTTCTCTCCAGTCTGTTCTAATGGTCAGAGTTCTCTCCAGTCTGTTCTAATGGTCAGAGTTCTCTCCAGTCTGTTCTAGAGGTCAGAGTTCTCTCCAGTCTGTTCTAGATGGTCAGAGTTCTCTCCAGTCTGTTCTAGATGGTCAGAGTTCTCTCCAGTCTGTTCTAATGGTCAGAGTTACTCTCCAGTCTGTTCTAGAGGTCAGAGTTCTCTCCAGTCTGTTCTAATGGTCAGAGTTCTCTCCAGTCTGTTCTAATGGTCGGAGTACTTCACTATCCACTATCTTTTGAACGTCACAGTCTGTCCTCTATTCACCACAATCACTGTCATTCCTCCAGTCTGTTGCCTATTCACCACAATCACTGTCATTCCTCCAGTCTGTGCCTATTCACCACAATCACTGTCATTCCTCCAGTCTGTCCTATTCACTACAATCACTGTCATTCCTCCAGTCTGTCCCTATTCACCACAATCACTGTCATTCCTCCAGTCTGTCCCTATTCACCACAATCACTGTCATTCCTCCAGTCTGTGCCTTATTCACCACAATCACTGTCATTCCTCCAGTCTGTGCCTATTCACCACAATCACTGTCATTCCTCCAGTCTGTGCCTATTCACTACAATCACTGTCTATTCCTCCAGTCTGTCCCTATTCACCACAATCACTGTCATTCCTCCAGTCTGTCCCTATTCACCACAATCACTGTCATTCCTCCAGTCTGTACCTATTCACCACAATCACTGTCATTCCTCCAGTCTGTGCCTATTCACCACAATCACTGTCATTCCTCCAGTCTGTGCCTATTCACCACAATCACTGTCATTCCTCCCAGTCTGTGCCTATTCACCACAATCACTGCTCATTCCTCCAGTCTGTGCCTATTCACCACAATCACTGTCATTCCTCCAGTCTGTCCTTATTCACCACAATCACTGTCATTCCTCCAGTCTGTGCCCTATTCACCACAATCTCTGTCATTCCTCCAGTCTGTGCCTATTCACCACAATCACTGTCATTCCTCCAGTCTGTGCCTATTCACCACAATCACTGTCATTCCTCCAGTCTGTGCCTATTCACCACAATCTCTGTCATTCCTCCAGTCTGTGCCTATTCACCACAATCCTGTCATTTCTCCAGTCTGTGCCTATTCACACAATCACTGTCATTCCTCCAGTCTGTCCCTATTCCCTGTGGTCTGCTGTGATCCAGTCTGTCCTATTCCCTGTGGTCTGCAGCAGTCAGTCTGTCCCTATTCACAATGATATGTGTGATCCAGTCTATCCCTCTTCCCTGTGGTCTGCTGTGATCC
>NW_027032318.1:0-4590 GCF_034236695.1 Oncorhynchus nerka
AACGGGTCTCCTGTGATGTAGTGACAGACGCCTAGTTTCCTGAAACGGGTCTCCTGTGATGTAGTGACGCGACAGACGCCTAGTTTCCTGAAACGGGTCTCCTGTGATGTAGTGACAGACGCCTAGTTTCCTGAAACGGTTCTCCTGTGATGTAGTGACGCGCGACAGACGCCTAGTTTCCTGAAACGGTTCTCCTGTGATGTAGTGACAGACGCCTAGTTTCCTGAAACGGTTCTCCTGTGATGTAGTGACAGACGCCCTAGTTTCCTGAAACGGTTCTCCTGTGATGTAGTGACGCGCGACAGACGCCTAGTTTCCTGAAACGGTTCTCCTGTGATGTAGTGACAGACGCCTAGTTTCCTGAAACGGTTCTCCTGTGATGTAGTGACGCGCGACAGACGCCTAGTTTCCTGAAACGGGTCTCCTGTGATGTAGTGACGCGACAGACGCCTAGTTTCCTGGAAACGGGTCTCCTGTGATGTAGTGACGCGCGACAGACGCCTAGTTTCCTGAAACGGTTCTCCTGTGATGTAGTGACAGACGCCTAGTTTCCTGAAACGGGTCTCCTGTGATGTAGTGACAGACGCCTAGTTTCCTGAAACGGTTCTCCTGTGATGTAGTGACAGACGCCTAGTTTCCTGAAACGGTTCTCCTGTGATGTAGTGACGCGCGACAGACGCCTAGTTTCCTGAAACGGGTCTCCTGTGATGTAGTGACAGACGCCTAGTTTCCTGAAACGGTTCTCCTGTGATGTAGTGACGCGCGACAGACGCCTAGTTTCCTGAAACGGTTCTCCTGTGATGTAGTGACAGACGCCTAGTTTCCTGAAACGGGTCTCCTGTGATGTAGTGACGCGCGACAGACGCCTAGTTTCCTGAAACGGTTCTCCTGTGATGTAGTGACGCGCGACAGACGCCTAGTTTCCTGAAACGGTTCTCCTGTGATGTAGTGACAGACGCCTAGTTTCCTGAAACGGTTCTCCTGTGATGTAGTGACGCGCGACAGACGCCTAGTTTCCTGAAACGGGTCTCCTGTGATGTAGTGACGCGACAGACGCCTAGTTTCCTGAAACGGTTCTCCTGTGATGTAGTGACAGACGCCTAGTTTCCTGGAAACGGGTCTCCTGTGATGTAGTGCGACAGACGCCTAGTTTCCTGAAACGGTTCTCCTGTGATGTAGTGACGCGCGACAGACGCCTAGTTTCCTGAAACGGGTCTCCTGTGATGTAGTGACGCGCGACAGACGCCTAGTTTCCTGAAACGGTTCTCCTGTGATGTAGTGACAGACGCCTAGTTTCCTGAAACGGTTCTCCTGTGATGTAGTGACAGACGCCTAGTTTCCTGAAACGGTTCTCCTGTGATGTAGTGACGCGCGACAGACGCCTAGTTTCCTGAAACGGTTCTCCTGTGATGTAGTGACAGACGCCTAGTTTCCTGAAACGGTTCTCCTGTGATGTAGTGACGCGCAGACGCCTAGTTTCCTGAAAGCGGTTCTCCTGTGATGTAGTGACGCGCGACAGACGCCTAGTTTCCTGAAACGGTTCTCCTGTGATGTAGTGGCGCGAGCAGACGCCTGGTTCCTGAAGCGGTTCTCCTGTGATGTAGTGGCGCGAGCAGACGCCTGGATTTCCTGAAACGGGTCTCCGTGATGTAGTGACGTAGCGACAGGCGCCTAGTTTCCTGAAAGCAGTTCTCCTGTGATGTAGTGACGCACGACGAACGCCTGTGATGTAGTCCCAGACGCCTAGTTTCTGGTTCTCCTGTGATGTAGTGACAGGCGCCTGGTTTCTGGAAGCAGTTCTCCTGTGATGTAGTGACGCTGACAGACGCCTGGATTTCCTGAAACAGTTCTCTGTGATGTGAGTGACGCGACAGGCCTAGTTTGGTTGAAACGGTTCTCCTGTGATGTAGTGACAGATGCCTAGTTTCCTGAAGCGGGTCTCCTGTGATGTAGTGACGACTTGACAGCGCCTAGTTTCCTGAAACGGTTCTCCTGTGATGTAGTGGCCTGCGACAGACGCCTAGTTTCCTGAAGCGGGTCTCCTGTGATGTAGTGACGCGCGACAGACGAGCGGTTCTCCTGTGATGTGGTGACAGACGCCTAGGTTCTACAGGGTCTCCTGTGATGTAGTGGCGTGCGACAGACGCTTAGTTTCCTGAAAGCGGTTCTCCTGCATGATGTAGTGACAGACCAGGCGCTAGTTTTACAAACGGTTCTCCTGTGATATAGTGACAGACGCCTAGTTTCCTGAAGCTTGAAGTTCTCCTGTGATGTGAGTGACAGGCAGCCCTGGATTTCTGAAACGGGTCTCCTGTGATGAGTGACGAGCGCTAGTTTCTGAAAGCGGTTCTTTCACTGTGATATGTGTAGCTGACAGAGCGCCTGTTTCCTGAAACGGGTCTCCTGTGATGTAGTGACACAGACGCCTAGTTTCCTGAAACGGTTCTCCTGTGATGTAGTGACAGACGCCTAGTTTCCTGAAACGGTTCTCCTGTGATGTAGTGACAGACGCCTAGTTTCCTGAAACGGTTCTCCTGTGATGTAGTGACGCGCGACAGACGCCTAGTTTCCTGAAACGGGTTCTCCTGTGATGTAGTGACAGACGCCTAGTTTCCTGAAACGGTTCTCCTGTGATGTAGTGACAGACCGCCTAGTTTCCTGAAACGGTTCTCCTGTGATGTAGTGACGTGCGACAGACGCCTAGTTTCCTGAAACGGTTCTCCTGTGATGTAGTGACAGACGCCTAGTTTCCTGAAACGGTTCTCCTGTGATGTAGTGACGCGACAGACGCCTAGTTTCCTGGAAACGGGTCTCCTGTGATGTAGTGACGCGCGACAGACGCCTAGTTTCCTGAAACGGTTCTCCTGTGATGTAGTGACAGACGCCTAGTTTCCTGAAACGGGTCTCCTGTGATGTAGTACGACAGACGCCTAGTTTCCTGAAACGGTTCTCCTGTGATGTAGTGACAGACGCCTAGTTTCCTGAAACGGTTCTCCTGTGATGTAGTGACAGACGCCTAGTTTCCTGAAACGGTTCTCCTGTGATGTAGTGACGGCAGACGCCTAGTTTCCTGAAACGGGTCTCCTGTGATGTAGTGACGCGCGACAGACGCCTAGTTTCCTGAAACGGTTCTCCTGTGATGTAGTGACAGACGCCTAGTTTCCTGAAACGGTTCTCCTGTGATGTAGTGACAGACGCCTAGTTTCCTGAAACGGTTCTCCTGTGATGTAGCGACAGACGCCTAGTTTCCTGGAAACGGTTCTCCTGTGATGTAGTGACACGACGCCTAGTTTCCTGAAACGGTTCTCCTGTGATGTAGTGACAGACGCCTAGTTTCCTGAAACGGGTCTCCTGTGATGTAGTGACGCGCGACAGACGCCTAGTTTCCTGAAACGGTTCTCCTGTGATGTAGTGCCGACAGACGCCTAGTTTCCTGAAACGGGTCTCCTGTGATGTAGTGCGACAGACGCCTAGTTTCCTGAAACGGGTCTCCTGTGATGTAGTGCGGACAGACGCCTAGTTTCCTGAAACGGTTCTCCTGTGATGTAGTGACAGACGCCTAGTTTCCTGAAACGGTTCTCCTGTGATGTAGTGACAGACGCCTAGTTTCCTGAAACGGTTCTCCTGTGATGTAGTGACAGACGCCTAGTTTCCTGAAACGGTTCTCCTGTGATGTAGTGACGCGCGACAGACGCCTAGTTTCCTGAAACGGTTCTCCTGTGATGTAGTGACAGACGCCTAGTTTCCTGAAACGGGTCTCCTGTGATGTAGTGACGCGCGACAGACGCCTAGTTTCCTGAAACGGTTCTCCTGTGATGTAGTGACGCGCGACAGACGCCTAGTTTCCTGAAACGGTTCTCCTGTGATGTAGTGACAGACGCCTAGTTTCCTGAAACGGTTCTCCTGTGATGTAGCGACAGACGCCTAGTTTCCTGAAGCGGTTCTCCTGTGATGTAGTGACGCGACAGACGCCTAGTTTCCTGAAACGGTTCTCCTGTGATGTAGTGACAGACGCCTAGTTTCCTGAAACGGGTCTCCTGTGATGTAGTGACGCGCGACAGACGCCTAGTTTCCTGAAACGGTTCTCCTGTGATGTAGTGACAGACGCCTAGTTTCCTGAAACGGGTCTCCTGTGATGTAGTGACGCAGCGACAGGCGCCTAGTTTCCTGAAACGGTTCTCCTGTGATGTAGTGACAGACGCCTAGTTTCCTGAAACGGTTCTCCTGTGATGTAGTGACGCGCGACAGACGCCTAGTTTCCTGAAGCGGTTCTCCTGTGATGTAGTGACAGACGCCTAGTTTCCTGAAACGGTTCTCCTGTGATGTAGTGACGCGACAGACGCCTAGTTTCCTGAAACGGTTCTCCTGTGATGTAGTGACAGACGCCTAGTTTCCTGAAACGGGTCTCCTGTGATGTAGTGACGTGCGACAGACGCCTAGTTTCCTGAAACGGTTTCTCCTGTGATGTAGTGACAGACGCCTAGTTTCCTGAAACGGTTCTCCTGTGATGTAGTGACGCGCGACAGACGCTTAGTTTCCTGAAACGGGTCTCCTGTGATGTAGTGACGCGACAGACGCCTAGTTTCCTGA
>NW_027032319.1:0-4590 GCF_034236695.1 Oncorhynchus nerka
CTACAGAGAGTAACACACAGTCAACTACAGGAGAGTAACACACAGTCAACTACAGGAGTAGTAACACACAGTCAACTACAGGGAGAGTAGCTCACAGTCAACTACAGGAGTGTAACATACAGTCAACTACAGGAGGTAACACACAGTCAACTACAGGAGAGTAACACAGTCAACCACAGGAGAGTAACACAGTCAACTACAGGAGTGTAACACACAGTCAACTACAGGAGTGTAACACACAGTCAACTACAGGAGAGTAACACACAGTCAACTACAGGAGCGTAACACACAGTCAACTACAGGAGTGTAACACACAGTCAACTACAGGAGAGTAACACACAGTCAACTACAGGAGAGTAACACACAGTCAACTACAGGAGTGTAACACACAGTCAACTACAGGAGAGTAACACACAGTCAACTACAGGAGTGTAACACACAGTCAACTACAGGAGAGTAACACACAGTCAACTACAGGAGTGTAACATACAGTCAACTACAGGAGAGTAACACACAGTCAACTACAGGAGTGTAACACACAGTCAACTACAGGAGTGTAACACACAGTCAACTACAGGAGAGTAACACACAGTCAACTACAGGAGTGTAACACACAGTCAACTACAGGAGTGTAACACACAGTCAACTACAGGAGTGTAACACACAGTCAACTACAGGAGTGTAACACACAGTCAACTACAGGAGTGTAACACACAGTCAACTACAGGAGAGTAACACACAGTCAACTACAGGAGAGTAACACACAGTCAACTACAGGAGTGTAACACACAGTCAACTACAGGAGAGTAACACACAGTCAACTACAGGAGTGTAACACACAGTCAACTACAGGAGAGTAACACACAGTCAACTACAGGAGTGTAACACACAGTCAACTACAGGAGTGTAACACACAGTCAACTACAGGAGAGTAACACACAGTCAACTACAGGAGTGTAACACACAGTCAACTACAGGAGAGTAACACACAGTCAACTACAGGAGTGTAACACACAGTCAACTACAGGAGAGTAACACACAGTCAACTACAGGAGAGTAACACACAGTCAACTACAGGAGTGTAACACACAGTCAACTACAGGAGAGTAACACACAGTCAACTACAGGAGAGTAACACACAGTCAACTACAGGAGAGTAACACACAGTCAACTACAGGAGTGTAACACACAGTCAACTACAGGAGAGTAACACACAGTCAACTACAGGAGAGTAACACACAGTCAACTACAGGAGAGTAACACACAGTCAACTACAGGAGTGTAACACACAGTCAACTACAGGAGTGTAACACACAGTCAACTACAGGAGTGTAACACACAGTCAACTACAGGAGAGTAACACACAGTCAACTACAGGAGAGTAACACACAGTCAACTACAGGAGTGTAACACACAGTCAACTACAGGAGAGTAACACACAGTCAACTACAGGAGTGTAACACACAGTCAACTACAGGAGTGTAACACACAGTCAACTACAGGAGAGTAACACACAGTCAACTACAGGAGTGTAACACACAGTCAACTACAGGAGTGTAACACACAGTCAACTACAGGAGAGTAACACACAGTCAACTACAGGAGAGTAACACACAGTCAAATACAGGAGTGTAACACACAGTCAACTACAGGAGAGTAACACACAGTCAACTACAGGAGAGTAACACACAGTCAACTACAGGAGTGTAACACACAGTCAACTACAGGAGAGTAACACACAGTCAACTACAGGAGAGTAACACACAGTCAACTACAGGAGTGTAACACACAGTCAACTACAGGAGAGTAACACACAGTCAACTACAGGAGTGTAACATACAGTCAACTACAGGAGAGTAACACAGTCAACTACAGGAGTGTAACACAGTCAACTACAGGAGAGTAACACACAGTCAACTACAGGAGAGTAACACAGTCAACTACAGGAGAGTAACACACAGTCAACTACAGGAGTGTAACACACAGTCAACTATAGGAGTGTAACACACAGTCAACTACAGGAGCGTAACACACAGTCAACTACAGGAGTGTAACACACAGTCAACTACAGGAGAGTAACACACAGTCAACTACAGGAGAGTAACACACAGTCAACTACAGGAGTGTAACACACAGTCAACTACAGGAGAGTAACACACAGTCAACTACAGGAGTGTAACACACAGTCAACTACAGGAGGTAACACACAGTCAACTACAGGGTGTAACACACAGTCAACTACAGGAGCGTAACACACAGTCAACTACAGGAAGTAACACACAGTCCCAGCTGGAGTGTAACACACAGTCAACTACAGGAGCGTAACACACAGTCAACTACAGGAGTGTAACACACAGTCAACTACAGGAGAGTAACACACAGTCAACTACAGGAAGTAACACACAGTCAAATACAGGAGTGTCAACACAGGAGTGTAACACACAGTCAACTACAGGAGAGTAACACAGTCAACTACAGGAGAGTAACACACAGTCAACTACAGGAGAGTAAACACAGTCAACTACAGGAGTGTAACACACAGTCAACTACAGGAGCTGTAACACACAGTCAACTACAGGAGAGTAACACAGTCAACTACAGGAGTGTAACACACAGTCAACTATAGGAGTGTAACACACAGTCAACTACAGGAGCGTAACACACAGTCAACTACAGGAGTGTAACACACAGTCAACTACAGGGAGAGTAAACACAGTCAACTACAGGAGAGTAAACACAGTCAACTACAGGAGTGTAACACACAGTCAACTACAGGAGGTAAACACAGTCAACTACAGGAGAGTAACACACAGTCAACTACAGGAGTGTAACACACAGTCAACTACAGGAGAGTAACACACAGTCAACTACAGGAGAGTTAACACACAGTCACTACAGGAGTGTAACACACAAACACCTACAGGAGAGTAACACACAGTCAATACAGGAGTGTAACACACAGTCAACTACAGGAGTGTAACACACAGTCAACTACAGGAGAGTGAACTTACACAGTCAACTACAGGAGAGTAACACACAGTCAACTACAGGAGAGTAACACACAGTCAACTACAGGAGAGTAACACACAGTCAACTACAGGAGGTAACACAGTCAACTACAGGAGAGTGTAACACATACACAGTCAACTACAGGAGAGTAAACACAGTCAACTACAGGAGTGTAACATACAGTCAACTACAGGAGATGTAACACAGTCAACTACAGGAGTGTAACACAGTCAACTACAGGAGAGTAACACACAGTCAACTACAGGAGAGTAACACAGTCAACTACAGGATGTAACACACAGTCAACTACAGGAGTGTAACATACAGTCAACTACAGGAGAGTAACACAGTCAACTACAGGAGAGTAACACAGTCAACTACAGGAGTGTAACACACAGTCAAATACAGGAGTGTAACACACAGTCAACTACAGGAGAGTAACACAGTCAACTACAGGAGAGTAACACAGTCAACTACAGGAGCGTAACACACAGTCAACTGTAACACACAGTCAACTGTAACACACAGTCAACTACAGGAGGTAACACAGTCAACTGGGAGGTAACACACAGTCAACTACAGGAGAGTAACACACAGTCAACTACAGGAGAGGCACAGTCAACTACAGGAGAGTAACACAGTCAACTACAGGAGAGTAACACACAGTCAGCTACAGGAGTGTAACATACAGTCAACTACAGGAGAGTAACACACAGTCAACTACAGGAGTGTAACACAGTCAGCTACAGGAGAGTAACACACAGTCAACTACAGGAGAGTAACACAGTCAGCTACAGGAGAGTAACACACAGTCAACTACAGGAGTGTAACACACAGTCAACTACAGGAGTGTAACATACAGTCAACTACAGGAGAGTAACACACAGTCAACTACAGAGGTAACACACAGTCAACTACAGGAGTGCCAACATACAGTCAACTACAGGAGAGTAACACACAGTCAACTACAGGAAATTAACACAGTCAACTGCAAGTGTAACACACAGTCAAATAAAGTGTAACACACAGTCAACTACAGGAGAGTAACACACAGTCAACTACAGGAGTGTAACACACAGTCAACTACAGGAGTGTAACACACAGTCAACTACAGGAGAGTAACACACAGTCAACTACAGGAGAGTAACACACAGTCAACTACAGGAGAGTAACACACAGTCAACTACAGGAGTGTAACACACAGTCAACTACAGGAGAGTAACACACAGTCAACTACAGGAGAGTAACACACAGTCAACTACAGGAGAGTAACACACAGTCAACTACAGGAGAGTAACACAGTCAACTACAGGAGTGTAACACAGTCAACTACAGGAGAGTAACACACAGTCAACTACAGGAGTGTAACACACAGTCAACTACAGGAGTGTAACACACAGTCAACTACAGGAGTGTAACACACAGTCAACTACAGGAGTGTAACACACAGTCAACTACAGGAAGCGTAACACACAGTCAACTACAGGAGCGTAACACACAGTCAGCTACAGGAGTGTAACACACATAGTCAACCACAGGAGAGTAACACACAGTCAACTACAGGAGCGTAACACACAGTCA
>NW_027032321.1:0-4593 GCF_034236695.1 Oncorhynchus nerka
CGCTTAGTTTGTTCTTCCTGTTTGTCTGTCTGCTTAGTTTGTTCTCTTCCTGTTTGTCTGCTTCGCTTAGTTTGTTCTCTGTTTGTCTGTCTGCTTAGTTTGTCTGCTTCGCTTAGTTTGTTCTCTTCCTGTTTGTCTGTCTCGCTTAGTTTGTTCTCTTCCTGTTTGTCTGTCTGCTTAGTTTGTCTCTTCCTGGTTTGTCCCCGCTTAGTTTGTCTCTTCCTGTTTGTCCGTCTGCTTAGTTTAGTTTGCCCTTCCAGTTCTGTCTGCTCACTCTAGTTTCAGTTTGTCCTCCTGGCTTGTCCGCTGTTTGTCATCTCATTCTTTGTTCACTCGCTAGTTTGTCTCTCTCTAGTTTGTCTCTCTCTGTTTGTCTGTCTTCGTCTAGTTTGTTCCCCTTCCTGTTTGTTCGTTTCGCTTTCTAGTTTGTCCGTCTGTCTGTTTAGCTTGTCTGTCTTCCTTAGTTTAGTTTGTTCCTTCCTGTTTGTCTGTCTCATTTCTGTTTAGTTTGTCTCCTATCTGTTCTGTCCGCTAGATTCTGTTTGTCCGTCTCGCTTAGTTTGTCTCTCTGCTTGTCTGTTTGCTTTAGTTTGTCTCTTCCTGCTTAGTTTGTCTCCTTCCTGTTTGTCTGTCTCGCTTAGTTTGTCTCTTCCTGTTTGTCTGCTCTGCTTAGTTTGTCTCGTCTTCGCTTAGTTTGTCTGTCTGTTTAGTTTGTCTCTTCCTGTTTGTCTGTTCTGCTTAGTTTGTTCTCTTCCTGTTTGTCTGTCTCGCTTAGTTTGTTCTCTTCCTGTTTGTCTGTCTCTGCTTAGTTTGTCTCCTCTTGTCTGTCTGTTCTGTCTGTCTCTGCTTAGTTTGTTCCTTCCTGTTTGTCTGCTCTGCTTAGTTTGTCTCTTCCTAGTTTGTCTCGTTCTGCTTAGTTTGTCTCTTCCGCTTAGTTTGTCTCTTCCTGCTTAGTTTGTCTTTCCTGCTTAGTTTGTTCTCTTCCTGTTTGTCTGTCTGCTCGTTTAGTTTGTCTCCTTCCTGTTTGTCTGTCTCGTCTGCTTAGTTTAGTTTGTTCTTCCTGTTTGTCTGTTCTGCTTAGTTTGTTCTCTTCCTGTTTGTCTGTCTCGCTTAGTTTGTCTCTTCCTGTTTGTCTGTCTGCTTAGTTTGTCTCTTCCTGTTTGTCTGCTTCGCTTAGTTTGTTCTCTTCCTGTTTGTCTGTCTCGCTTAGTTTGTCTCCTTCCTGTTTGTCTGTTTCGCTTAGTTTGTTCCTTCCTGTTTGTCTGTCTCGCTTAGTTTGTCTCTTCCTGTTTGTCTGTCTCGCTTAGTTTGTCTGCTTCCTGTTTGTCTGTCTCGCTTAGTTTGTTCTCTTCCTGTTTGTCTGTCTCGCTTAGTTTGTTCCTTCCTGTTTGTCTGTCTGCTTAGTTTGTCTCTGTCTGTCTGCTTAGTTTGTCTCTTCCTGTTTGTCTGTCTTGCTTAGTTTGTCTCTTCCTGTTTGTCTGTCTGCTTAGTTTGTCTCTTCCTGTTTGTCTGTCTTCGCTTAGTTTGTTCTCTTCCTGTTTGTCTGTCTCGCTTAGTTTGTTCTGCTTCCTGTTTGTCTGTCTGTCTGCTTAGTTTGTCTCTTCCTGTTTGTCTGTTCTGCTTAGTTTGTTCCTTCCTGTTTGTCTGTCTCGCTTAGTTTGTTCTTCTGCTTGTCTCTGTTTGTCTGTCTCTGCTTAGTTTGTCTCCTTCCTGTTTGTCTGCTCTGCTTGTCTGTCTTGCTTAGTTTGTTCTCTTCCTGTTTGTCTGTCTCTGCTTAGTTTGTCTCTTCCTGTTTGTCTGTCTCGCTTAGTTTGTCTCTTCCTGTTTGTCTGTCTGCTTAGTTTGTCTCTTCCTGTTTGTCTGTCTCGCTTAGTTTGTTCGTCTTCCTGTTTGTCTGTCTCGCTTAGTTTGTCTCTTCTGTTTGTCTGCTCTGCTTAGTTTGTCTCGTCTTCGCTTAGTTTGTCTCTTCCTGTTTGTCTGTCTCGCTTAGTTTGTCTCTTCCTGTTTGTCTGTCTCGCTTAGTTTGTCTCTTCCTGTTTGTCTGTCTCGCTTAGTTTGTTCTCTTCCTGTTTGTCTGCTTCTGTTTAGTTTGTCTCTTCCTGTTTGTCTGTTCTGTTTAGTTTGTTCTTCCTGTTTGTCTCGTCTCGCTTAGTTTGTCTCTTCCTGCTTAGTTTGTTCCTTCCTGTTTGTCTGTCTCGCTTAGTTTGTCTCTTCCTGTTTGTCTGTCTCGCTTAGTTTGTCTCTCTGCTTGTTTGTCTGTTCTGTTTAGTTTGTCTCTTCCTGTTTGTCTGTCTGTTTAGTTTGTCTCTTCCTGTTTGTCTGTCTCTGCTTAGTTTGTCTGCTTCGCTGTTCTAGTTTGTCTCTTCCTGTTTGTCTCGTTCTGCTTAGTTTGTCTCCTTCCTGTTTGTCTGTCTCGCTTAGTTTGTCTCTTCCTGTTTGTCTGTCTCGCTTAGTTTGTTCTCTTCCTGTTTGTCTGTCTCTGTTTAGTTTGTCTCTTCCTGTTTGTCTGTCTGCTTAGTTTGTCTCTTCCTGTTTGTCTGTCTCGCTTAGTTTGTTCTCTTCCTGTTTGTCTGTCTCGCTTAGTTTGTTCGTCTTCCTGTTTGTCTGTCTGCTTAGTTTAGTTTGTTCCTTCCTGTTTGTCTGTTTGTTTAGTTTGTCTCTTCCTGTTTGTCTGTCTCGCTTAGTTTGTTCTTCTGCTTAGTTTGTCTCTTCCTGTTTGTCTGTCTCGCTTAGTTTGTCTCTTCCTGTTTGTCTGTCTCGCTTAGTTTGTCTCTTCCTGTTTGTCTGTCTCGCTTAGTTTGTCTCTTCCTGTTTGTCTGTCTGCTTCTAGTTTGTTCTTCCTGTTTGTCTGCTTCGCTTAGTTTGTCTCTTCTGCTTAGTTTGTCTCCTTCCTGTTTGTCTGTTCTGTTTAGTTTGTCTCTTCCTGTTTGTCTGTCTCGCTTAGTTTGTCTCTTCCTGTTTGTCTGTCTGCTTAGTTTGTTCCTTCCTGCTTGTCTGTCTGCTTAGTTTGTTCTGCTCTCTGTTTGTCTGTTCGCTGTTTAGTTTGTTCCTTCCTGTTTGTCTGTTTCGTTTAGTTTGTCTCTTCCTGTTTGTCTGTCTCGCTTAGTTTGTCTCTTCCTGCTTGTTTAGTTTGTCTCTTCCTGTTTGTCTGTCTCGCTTAGTTTGTTCTCTTCCTGCTTGTTTGTCTGTCTTCGTTTAGTTTGTCTCTTCCTGTTTGTCTGCTTCTGCTTAGTTTGTCTCTTCCTGTTTGTCTGTTCGCTTAGTTTGTCTCTTCCTGTTTGTCTGTTCTGCTTAGTTTGTCTCTGTCTGTCTGCTTAGTTTGTTCCTTCCTGTTTGTCTGTCTCGCTTAGTTTGTTCTCTTCCTGTTTGTCTGTCTCGCTTAGTTTGTTCTTCCTGTTTGTCTGTCTCGCTTAGTTTGTCTCGTTCTCGCTTAGTTTGTCTCTTCCTGTTTGTCTGTCTGTCTGCTTAGTTTGTCTCTTCCTGTTTGTCTGCTTCGTTTAGTTTGTCTCTTCCTGTTTGTCTGTCTGCTTAGTTTGTTCTCTTGCTTGTCTGTCTGCTTAGTTTGTCTCGTTCTGCTTAGTTTGTTCGTCTGCTTGTTTGTCTGTCTTCGTTTAGTTTGTTCTTCCTGTTTGTCTGTCTGCTTAGTTTGTCTCTTCCTGTTTGTCTGTCTCGCTTAGTTTGTTCTCTTCCTGTTTGTCTGTTCTGCTTAGTTTGTCTCTTCTGTTTGTCTCGCTTAGTTTGTTCTTCCTGTTTGTCTGTTCGCTTAGTTTGTCTCTTCCTGTTTGTCCGTCTTGTTTGTCTGCTTCGTTTAGTTTGTCTCTTCCTGTTTGTCTCGTCTCGCTTAGTTTGTCTCGTTCTGTCTGTTTGTCTGTCTGCTTGTTTGTCTCGCTTCTGTTTAGTTTGTCTCTTCCTGTTTGTCTGTCTCGCTTAGTTTGTTCCTTCCTGTTTGTCTGTCTCGCTTAGTTTGTCTCTTCCTGTTTGTCTGTCTCTGCTTAGTTTGTCTCTTCCTGTTTGTCTGTCTCGCTTAGTTTGTTCCTTCCTGTTTGTCTGTCTGTCTGTTTAGTTTGTTTCTGTCTCGCTTAGTTTGTCTCTTTCTGTTTGTCTGTCTCGCTTAGTTTGTTCTGCTTGCTTGTCTGTCTCTGTTTGTCTGCTTCGCTTGTTTGTTCTGTCTGTCTGTTTAGTTTGTCTCCTTCCTGTTTGTCTCGTTCGCTTAGTTTGTCTCTTCCTGTTTGTCTGTTTCTGCTTAGTTTGTTCTTCCTGTTTGTCTGTCTCGCTTAGTTTGTCTGCTTCCTGTTTAGTTTGTCTCTTCCTGTTTGTCTGTCTGCTTAGTTTGTCTCTTCCTGTTTGTCTGTTCGCTTAGTTTGTCTCTGTCTGCTTAGTTTGTCTCGTTCCTGCTTGTCTGTCTGCTTAGTTTGTCTCTTCCTGTTTGTCTCGTCTTCGCTTAGTTTGTCTCTTCTTGTTTGTCCGTCTCGCTTAGTTTGTTCTGTCTGCTTAGTTTGTCTCGTCTGCTTTAGTTTGTCTCTTCCTGTTTGTCTCGCTTCGCTTAGTTTGTTCTTCTTGTTTGTCTGTTCTGCTTAGTTTGTTCGCTTGTTT
>NW_027032322.1:0-4600 GCF_034236695.1 Oncorhynchus nerka
AAAAGTAGAATTAAGGCATCGGGATAAATGACTCAACTGAGCTCAATGAAGCTTAAAACATGCGCGTCAGACAATGGTTCAAGACCAAGCCAGGATGAGCAGACACGGTTCATTAAGCCAGGTGAGATCAATCCTGGATAGTACGCTCACGCCACTGAAATGAACGCCACAGGTCACGGTTAACTGATTTACCGCAGCAGCTGAACCACGCGTACTTCCCAGTCAGGCACAAATCTCATGAGGCATCGCGAGGTAAAAGATATAGTAAGAAGAAAGCGCACCGCTACAGTGATAAAGCAAAGAGGAAAAAGCGTGGCAAAGTGTTACAGATCGCCTGCAGATGCGTCAATAGTGCACTGATTACACTCACCGCTCCATGAAACATCACGAATTACAATTCAAATATTTAATTCACATCTCCAAAATACGGTTGTACTGTAACTATGAAACATTAGATTTTAATTGAAATGCACTACGAATAGAGTGAATTGTGACAAGTGACTCCATCACACTGTATATAAGCTATGATACATTTTTGATATTTTTACTAGAAACAAGATCAAAATACCAGTAATTTTTGCAGTGTGACTCCATTAAATGTGTGTGTGTGTGTGTGTGTGTAGATTAAACATGAGCAGGCCAAAAACGGACATAGCAGCATGAGTCAAAATCAAATACAAGAACATTCTGCAGAATGAGTATGGTCCCTGACTAATATTTAACAAGCACAAGCATATATTGTACTCTAGGAAGGTACTGCTCTCACATTGTCTGTACTGTTTTAGCAGTGAAAAGAATCACCCACAGACGCAAGGCACGGTGGTAGGTCACCAAGGCTGACCTTACGCGAGCAGAGGACCATGGCTGGAGCTAAATAAGGCAGGCTACGTCTTAGAGGGATCCCTGGAAGAGAGACGACATAGGTTCCTCCCAAGATGCCACCGCTTCATTCAAGGTATGTCCTTCCATCTACATAGGATACAACCACATTCATATTGAATCAATTTGGACTGTCTGACTTTGGTTTACCTATTGCCTTGCAGTGCCTGGCAGCATTGTGATTCCTGTTGAGACCACCAACACAAGCACCAGGCGATGCTGATCCAGTGAGTACTCCATCAAAGGCATACTGTAGGCACAGGCATGTCTTGTCTACTAGCTTCAATATGAATCTGATTAAATGTGATAGGGTGAAGGCCTCAGTTGCAGCAACAACAGCACATGATGGAGACGATGATGAGGAGGAGACCATCTCTCTGGATTCCAGAAGGCATGAGGTATCATGTTAAGACTGTGAAAGTACTATTTACTCTACAATGGTGAGGAGTCCTCATCAAAATCAAAAATCTAATTTCTTTACAGGACCCAGATCTGCATATAGCAGTGGAAAACCAGTCCAGCAGCATAGTGCGTATTAATAAAGGACACCACATCCTGCTGAAATTCCAGCTACGCTAATTGTGTTGTGTTCGCAGAGCTCACAAGCTATCAGAAAGTTGTATGGCAACCACCTCCAGCACCAAATAGAACTGGCGAGACATGGACATTCAGTACAAGAAGAAAAGATGGAAAATCTTGCATGGAAGTCCGAAATAAAAGAGGACAATTGGAAACTGGACCTTGAAATAAAAAAACTTGAGAGAGGTGAGATATGCCTTCAATGTACACTGTATGCTAACTGCAACACAAATGTATTAATCATTATTTTCTTTCCTCCCCAGCTCAAGAAGATGACTACAGCTCAAAATAAAAATTAGGTATATTCTCGTAAAGTCAAGTGAGCCATGACATATGAGCTCTTATTGTGAGCACTACAGGGCGGTGGCATCTTTCTCAAGGTTTTTTATTTTCCCAGCAATCAGTTCAATAAGTCATCGTTATAAGGCATCGTCCTCTTGCCCACCCTGGCACCAGGTGTGCACTACTAGCTCATATGAGTACAGGTGTGTTCCTTTCTGCTCTGACAATGGCATGCCCATTCGATGCGAGATGTGGTGGATGAAAGAAGCACTTGTGCTGAGGAAGCCTTCAGGCGAGAAGATCTTCAGGGGCCGGTTGGACCACTGGCGCTTCCGATGACATCTCATGAAGATACAGGTTTTCTGCAGATGGCATCAGGTATCTATACAGACTACTGGGTCCCAGGTTAAGCACGCACTGCTGCAGACCATGCACTGAGTTGTGGAGCAAATGGTTTGTGTGTACTGCGCTTTTTGCTAGTGGAGCCTTCCTATACTCAGTGGGGATGCAAACAGCTGAACAAAGCCACATTTGCGCACAATAAGGATGTGTGTCTGGCTATCAAAGCATTAGCAGATGTCTTCATCTCTTCCTGGCCACAGAAGACTCTGTGACATCAAAGAGGAGTTCTATAGGATTGCAGGTAGAGGATCTACAAATTACAGGACAACTGTTAACGCATAGTAGGATACTCATTACTTTGTGTGACAGGTTTCCCAATGTCATTAGTGCAGTGGACTGCACCACATAAGATAAAAGCCCCTCAGGTGCCCATGAGGCCGATTTTTGAATAGAAATCCTTTCACAGCATTAATGTTCAGGTGAACATAACTTTTTGATATTGTCCATTGATGAACACTCTGCATTACCAGTGATGTGCATTGATTAGTGTAATATTCCTCATCTTATGATTTCAGATGGTCTGCAATGCACTGACTGTGTGATCAGCAATGTTGTGAGCAAAATGGCCTGGCTCAGTCCATGACTCCAGAATCTTTCGGACCTCTGAAATCTATCAGTTACTCATAGGTAATCACACAACCCTATTTATAACCATCATGGCTGTGTCAAGAATATCACTGTGTTTATGAAGTAGTGATGATGAGATTTTGTGATGACAGGTGAATTCTCTGGTGTGTTGCTGGGAGACAGAGGTATGGCTGCCAGCCTTTGCTCCTGACACCTTCACAGACCTCAGAGCACAGCAGGCCTACAACCATGCCCATGCCAGGACTGAGGCCAGAGTTGAAATGACCTTTGGCCTCCTGAAGGCTACCTTCACTGCCTTCACAAATTAGGGTCAGCCCTGTTAGGGCATGTGATATTACTGTGGCTGTGCTGTCCTCCACAATGTGGCCTGCCTGAGAAAGAGGGCCCCCAGAGTGCCACCAGCCATGGACTGGGACAATCCGGCAATCTTCCCTGATGGCGACAGTGGTCGGCTGCTGAGGACCAATATGTGTTGAATTATTTTAGTTAGTATGTGTGCTTTCAATTTTGGTTAAATATGTCCTGCGTGTGGCAGAGAATTTGGTTTTTTTGGGTTCAGTTTTTGACGAATTTGGCCTCTTATGATGTTTGTGCGGTATACTGTGTATACAGAGGCTGCAGGAAGGCTACTGCATCCATTCATTTGTCTGTTCAGTTGATGTGTATGGATTTGTCCTGCATTTATTTTAGTGTGCAGACATGCAGGGTGTGTTATATACAGACCTTTGAATGTGTATGTATCATTTTGTATAATATGCTTGGATTCTGTGCTTTCCATCTTGTAGAGTCACTGTGACTTCAGTTTCGAAAGGAGCTGATGGTTTACCTGCTTTGTTTTGTCCTTATTCAATAAAGGAACATAATGTTACACATTGTGTTTTTATATTCATATGGAATGTGTATTTGTTTATATGACAGAGTACTAGGGCCACACTGAAGAAAAAGGATAAAGTCATAAATTTATGAGGCTGGTTCTTTCTGCAGAAAAGCTACATATTGTTTTTACAGTTTTGATACTTATGACAATGTGATACTTAATATTCTGGCACATCAGCATGTCTTTGTTTATGAAACCATACTGAAGTACAATTTCACGAAATGCCCCACATCTGTCATTTTAACAACTGTCCTCCTTTAAAACAACTGGTTACAATATTATGACTTGTGTTTTTTCCCCTCTGTGGCCCTAATATTCTATCATTTTATATATAGCCTTATAGTCTATGGGAAACTGTAAATTATCTAATGATAGCAACATCATCTAAAAATCATTTTTATCCAAAATCATTGAAATTAATGATCACAAACGTTTAAATAATAACAGTGGGTCTAGTTATATGTGATAACAATGTATAGTGAGCAGTGAAATAACTATTGGTTTCCATTTGTGGTGACTGCTGACTGACATTAGGGATGAGATTAAATAGATCCTGGAATTTAGCCTGGTCTGGAGCAGGCTAGCTCCACAGAATAAATCTCCATGGTAATTTATACCATAACATATCCTCCTGCCCCCTATCCATCTTTAGTGCAACCGGATTACGGATCAATTGAGCCAGGATCACCAAGATATCCTGGCTTAATCCCTTATCCTAGTTTTGTGCAACAGGCCCCTGGTAGTGGACCAGTGTCAACATGACTGAGAAGACACATGACCTGGTAGTGGACCAGTGTCAACATGACTGAGAAGACACATGACCTGGTAGTGGACCAGTGTCAACATGACTGAGACGACACATGACCTGGTAGTGGACCAGTGTCAGCATGACTGAGAAGACACATGACCTGGTAGTGGACCAGTGTCAACAACTGAGAAGACACATGACCTGGTAGTGGACCAGTGTCAACATGACTGAGAAGACACATGACC
>NW_027032323.1:0-4600 GCF_034236695.1 Oncorhynchus nerka
TCCACTGCTCCCAATAGGAAGGGAGAGAATGTCCTCCCCGTTCCACTGCTCTCCAATATGAAGGAGAGAATGTCCCCCGTCTCCACTGCTCCTCAATAGGAAGGAGAGAATGTCCCCTCCCGTTCCACTGCTCCCCAATAGGAAGGAGAGATCTTCCCTCCCGTTCCACTACCCAATAGGAAGGGAGAGAATGTCCCCTCCTTCCACTGCTCCCCAATAGGAAGGAGAGAATGTCTCCTCCCGTTCCACTGCTCCCCAATAGGAAGGAGAGAATGTCCCTCCCGTTCACTGCTCCCCAATAGGAAGGGAGAGAATGTCCCCTCCCGTTCCACTGCTCCCCAATAGGAAGGGAGAGAATGTCTCCCCCCAATAGGAAGGGAGAATGTCCCCCGTTCCACTGCTACCAAATAGGAAGGGAATCCCTCCCGTTCACTGCTACCAAATAGGAAGGGAGAGAATGTCCCTCCCCGTCCACTGCTCCCCAATAGGAAGGGAGAGAATGTCTGCTCCCAATAGGAAGGAGAGAATGTCCCCTCCCCGCCCACTGCTCCCCAATAGAAGGGAGAGAATGTCACCTCTCCAATAGGAAGGAGAGAATGTCCCCTCCCCGCTCCACTGCTCCCAATAGGAAGGAGAGAATGTCCCCTCCCGTTCCACTGCTCCCCAATAGGAAGGGAGAGAATGTCCCTCCGTTCCACTGCTCCCCAACAGGAAGGAGAGAATGTCCCCCACCGTTCCACTGCTCTCCAACAGGAAGGAGAGAATGTCCCTCCCCGTTCCACTGCTCCCCCAATAGGAAGTGAGAGAATGTCTCCTCCCTGCTCCACTGCTCCCTCAATCAGGAAGGAGAGAATGTCCCCTCCCCGCTCCACTGCTCCCCAATAGGAAGGGAGAGAATGTCCCTCCCTGCTCCACTGCTCCTCAATAGGAAGGGAGAGAATGTCTCCTCCCGCTCACTGCTCCCCAATAGGAAGGGAGAGAATGTCCCTCCCCGCTCCACTGCTACCAAATAGGAAGGGAGAGAATGTCCTCCCCGTTCCACTGCTTCCCCAATAGGAAGGGAGAGAATGTCCCCTCCCCGTTCCACTGCTCCCCCAATAGGAAGGGAGAGAATGTCCCTCCCCGCTCCACTGCTCCCCTAACAGGAAGGGAGAGAATGTCCCTCCCCGCTCCACTGCTCCCCAATAGGAAGGGAGAGAATGTCCCCTCCCCGTCTCCACTGCTCCCAATAGGAAGGGAGAGAATGTCTCCTCCCCTGTCTCCACTGCTCCTCAATAGGAAGGGAGAGAATGTCCCTCCCCGCTCCACTGCTCCCCAATAGGAAGGAGAGAATGTCCCTCCCCGCTCCACTGCTCCCCAATAGGAAGGGAGAGAATGTCCCCTCCCCGCTCCACTGCTCCCCAACAGGAAGGAGAGAATGTCCCCTCCTCGCTCCACTGCTCCCCAATAGGAAGGGAGAGAATGTCCCTCCCCGCTCCACTGCTCCCCAATAGGAAGGGAGAGAATGTCCCCTCCTCGCTCCACTGCTCCCCAATAGGAAGGGAGAGAATGTCCTCCCCGTTCCACTGCTCCCAATAGGAAGGGAGAGAATGTCCCTCCCCGCTCCACTGCTCCCCAATAGGAAGGAGAGAATGTCCCCTCCCCGTCTCCACTGCTCCCCAATAGGAAGGGAGAGAATGTCCTCCCCGCTCCACTGCTCCCCAATAGGAAGGAGAGAATGTCCCCTCCACCGTCTCCACTGCTCCCCAATAGGAAGGGAGAGAATGTCCCCTCCCCGCTCCACTGCTCCCCAATAGGAAGGGAGAGAATGTCCTCCCCGCTCCACTGCTCCACAGGAAGGAGAGAATGTCCCCCCCGCCCACTGCTCTCCAATAGGAAGGGAGAGAATGTCCCCTCCCCGCTCCACTGCTCCCCAACAGGAAGGGAGAGAATGTCCCCCCCTGCTCCACTGCTCCCCAACAGGAAGGGAGAGAATGTCCCTCCCCGCTCCACTGCTCCCAATAGGAAGGGAGAGAATGTCCCCTCCCGCCTCCACTGCTCCTCCAATAGGAAGGGAGAGAATGTCCCCTCCCCGCTCCACTGCTCTCCAATAGGAAGGAGAGAATGTCCCCTCCCCGCTCCACTGCTCCCCAATAGGAAGGGAGAGAATGTCCCTCCCCGCTCCACTGCTCCCCAATAGGAAGGGAGAGAATGTCCCCTCCCTGCTCCACTGCTCCCCAATAGGAAGGGAGAGAATGTCCCCTCCCCGCTCCACTGCTCCCCAATAGGAAGGGAGAGAATGTCCCCTCCCGTTCCACTGCTCTCCAATAGGAAGGGAGAGAATGTCCCCTCCCGCTCCACTGCTCCCCAATAGGAAGGAGAGAATGTCCTCCGTCCACTGCTCCCTAACAGGAAGGGAGGAATGCCTCCCCAATAGGAAGGAGAGAATGTCCCCTCCCCGTTCCACTGCTCCCCAATAGGAAGGGAGAGAATGTCCCCTCCCTGTTCCACTGCTCCCCAATAGGAAGGGAGAGAATGTCCCCTCCCCGCTCCACTGCTCCCCAACAGGAAGGAGAGAATGTCCTCCCCGCTCCACTGCTCCTCAATAGGAAGGGAGAGAATGTCCCCTCCCCGCTCCACTGCTCCCCAATAGGAAGGGAGAGAATGTCCCTCCCCGCTCCACTGCTCCCCAACAGGAAGGGAGAGAATGTCCCCTCCACCGTTCCATTGCTCCCCAATAGGAAGGGAGAGAATGTCCCCTCCACCGTTCCACTGCTCTCCAATAGGAAGGGAGAGAATGTCCCCTCCCCGTTCCACTGCTCCCCAATAGGAAGGGAGAGAATGTCCCTCCCCGTTCCACTGCTCCCCAATAGGAAGGGAGAGAATGTCCCTCCCCGTTCCACTGCTCCCCAATAGGAAGGGAGAGAATGTCCCCTCCCTGCTCCACTGCTCCCCAATAGGAAGGGAGAGAATGTCCCTCCCCGCTCCACTGCTCCCCAATAGGAAGGGAGAGAATGTCCCCTCCACTGCTCCACTGCTCCCCAATAGGAAGGGAGAGAATGTCCTCCCCGCTCCACTGCTCCCCAATAGGAAGGGAGAGAATGTCCCCTCCCCGTTCCACTGCTCCCCAATAGGAAGGGAGAGAATGTCTCCTCCCCGTTCCACTGCTCCCCAATAGGAAGGGAGAGAATGTCCCCTCCCCGTTCCACTGCTCCCCAATAGGAAGGGAGAGAATGTCTGCTCCCCAATAGGAAGGGAGAGAATGTCTCCTCCCCGTTCCACTGCTCCCCAATAGGAAGGGAGAGAATGTCCCCTCCCCGTTCCACTGCTCCCCAATAGGAAGGGAGAGAATGTCCTCCCCGCTCCACTGCTCCCCAACAGGGAAGGAGAGAATGTCCTCCCGTTCCACTGCTCCCCAATAGGAAGGGAGAGAATGTCTCCTCCCCGCTCCACTGCTCCCCAATAGGAAGGGAGAGAATGTCCCTCCCGCTCCACTGCTCCCCAATAGGAAGGGAGAGAATGTCCCCTCCCTGTCTCCACTGCTCCCCAATAGGAAGGGAGAGAATGTCCCCTCCCCGCTCCACTGCTCCCCAATAGGAAGGGAGAGAATGTCCTCTCCCGTTCCACTGCTCCCCAATAGGAAGGGAGAGAATGTCCCCTCCCCGCTCCACTGCTCCCCAATAGGAAGGAGAGAATGTCCCCTCCCCGCTCCACTGCTCCCCAATAGGAAGGAGAGAATGTCCTCCTCCCGTTCCACTGCTCCCCAACAGGAAGGGAGAGAATGTCTCCTCCCCGCTCCACTGCTCCCCAATAGGAAGGGAGAGAATGTCTCCTCCCCGCTCCACTGCTCCCCAATAGGAAGGAGAGAATGTCCCCTCCGTTCCACTGCTCCCCAATAGGAAGGGAGAGAATGTCCCCTCCCCGCTCCACTGCTCCCCAATAGGAAGGGAGAGAATGTCCCCTCCTCGCTCCACTGCTCCCCAATAGGAAGGGAGAGAATGTCCCCTCCCCGCTCCACTGCTCCCCAATAGGAAGGGAGAGAATGTCCCTCCTGCTCCACTGCTCCCCAATAGGAAGGAGAGAATGTCCCCTCCCCGCTCCACTGCTCCCCAATAGGAAGGGAGAGAATGTCCCTCCCCGTTCCACTGCTCCCCAATAGGAAGGGAGAGAATGTCCTCCTCCCTGCTCCACTGCTCCCCAATAGGAAGGGAGAGAATGTCCCCTCCCCGCTCCACTGCTCCCCAATAGGAAGGGAGAGAATGTCCCCTCCCGTTCACTGCTCCCCAATAGGAAGGAGAAATGTCTCCTCCCCGTCTCCACTGCTCTCCAATAGGAAGGGAGAGAATGTCTCCTCCCCGCTCCACTGCTCCCCAACAGGAAGGGAGAGAATGTCCCCTCCTCGCTCCACTGCTCCCAAATAGGAAGGAGAGAATGTCCCTCCCCGCTCCACTGCTCCCCAATAGGAAGGAGAGAATGTCTCCTCCCCGCTCCACTGCTCCCCAACAGGAAGGGAGAGAATGTCCCCTCCCCGCTCCACTGCTACCCAAATAGGAAGGGAGAGAAATGTCCCTCCCCGTCTCCACTGCTCCCCAATAGGGAAGGGAGAGAATGTCTGCTCCCC
>NW_027032324.1:0-4600 GCF_034236695.1 Oncorhynchus nerka
TCAAATGGACGGAGGGGCCAAATAAAAAAATCAGCTACAAGGCAAGGGGCCGGACTGTTCGAATGTTCATTGAAATTTTTAAATGACGCATATATCTGTGAACTAATTGAACCTACAGAAAACCTAACAAATATATTACAATATGATCAGATAAATAAAGCAATATTTTCTTATGGCTCTGTCAGTAATCTTTGGTACCAACAGACACCAAAGAACAAAAAATTTCCTATATAAATATCTATAACATGAACATTAAATGAAACCGGTATTCAAAGGCACCATCAGTAGACTATATTTTCTATTTTAGCAAAGTGGGCTAAATTTACTTCAAAGAAAAACAATAATAGCAATTTTCTATCATCCACTCAACTGAAATATTTTTAAAATATAATTGGATTGAAATACAAAAAAATAAAGTGCAAAAATCTATTAATCAAAAACAACACTTTGTTTAAGGAGAAGTAACATGCAGTGAAAACAAATATTAAATTTTAACTTTTAAACTTGAACTGAGTAAAAACTCTAAATATGTGATTGCACAGTAATGTTCACTTGTTTGAGGTTGAGGGTGATACTTGGTGGTGTCCCATCTTTCCACAAGTTCATCAATGTTCGGGGTAAGGCTCTGAGCTGAAGAAATCCTCAGAGGTGAGTGGAGGTGTTCAGCAGTAAGTGCGAACTTCTGTGTGATGTTTTGTTCAGGTTCATCAAAGAAAACAGTTGTTCACACAGGTATGTGCTGCCAAACATAGACAACGTTTGAGCAGCCTGGATGCGCAGCTGGGGCATTGTGCCGGGGGGAGGAAACAGGCGAACTCCGCAGCACCCACTGCCGCATATTTTGCCCTCAGTGCATCATTGCATTGGAGGTCAATCAACTCCATTTGGAGGTTTGGTGGTGAGCTTTCCCACGTCAACAGCAAATGGGTTACCGAGCAGTTCCAACCTGCTTTTTTGTGCTTCAAAGTCAGCAAATCGGCGTCGAAAGTCAGCGGCAAGCATACCTATTTTATCAGCCAACTGTGTGCTCAAGGGAACACTGGTAGAGAGCTTCCTCTGCCTTTTGTAGCCTTTGTTCCATGTCCATATTCTTGTTTTTTGTCCGCGTGTTTCGTTTCATAATGTCGTCTCAGATTATACTCTTTCAGTACCGCCACACTTTCTCCACACAGAAGACACACAGGTTTTCCAGCTACCTTCGTGAACATATACTCCGACTCCCACCTTTGTTTGAAACCCCGGTTCTCAGTATCCACCTTCCGTTTTGCCATTTTTGATGGGTATCTGAAAGTTAATTTTTACTGTGATGCTGACGACTGCTGTGCAATAAATATTGAAATGAAGCAGCCTACTGCTCAGTGCGTCACCTTTGCATTGTGGGAATGTAGTATTGGTGCGTGTAAAAGATCTGCCCGGGCTGCCGGCTTGCTGCCGGGCCGGTTCTAATAATAAATCAAGATCATCCAGGGGCCGTAAAAAACCTTCTTGCGGGCCGGATGTATGCCCAGGGCCTTGACTCTGACATATGTGCTGTAAATAGACGTTTCTTTGCCATTCTTGAAGAATAGTAAGCATGCATAGCCTAGTATGTGCAACTTAAAAATGTCAACAATAAATGCAAAATATGGACACAATCACGTATAGGCCTGTAGACACTAACTTTTTAAATAGATACATCATAATATAACTCAGCTGAATGAATGATGAGCAACATCTCAAAACTGCAGCTTCTGGCTTTGGTCTGCATTAGCTGGTGTCAGATGAAACATGCAGTGGAGTTGAATGATGGGTTAGCATGTCATCTCGCACATAGAATACTGTTGTTTAGGCGTGCAGAGGCCAAATGACATATTTTGAGGGAATCCATGTGTGCGAAAAATCCTAGAAATGTCAATGGTGCCCTAAAAGTCACGGCTACATTCATTTTTAATGCCTCAATAGTGTTATCACTGTTGTAGTCTACAGCCCAAAACAATATATACATATTCACAATTTCACATATATTCACATAGAATTGCTATCGAATACATTATTTGCTATTATTAATATAGGCTAATTATTTTATACATAAGATTACATCAGAATAATTACACTGTATTATGACATTATTACATATGATGATTGTTAGACCCCGCACGCAAACGCACGCACGCACACACGCACACACATTCACATGCACACACGGACACAGGTGACAAAGCGAAGTCATGTGACAATAACAGGCCTGTCCCACAGTGTAGGCTGCCCGATGTAAACGTTTCCTGGTTTAGATTTTAGGCTAATATGGTACTGCAACTGATCATATTTGAAGAACATTTTAATCCCGCGCAGACTACGATACTGCACCTTTGATCTTCAACTTATAAAACAAAAAAATCTACATATTCATCTCCGAGAGTCCGCGGCGGGGCCTTCTACTGAAGAGGAGTTATTGCATATTTGAGTCTGAACAGGCAGGTGGCTATAACTCCAACAGAGCATTCTTATAAAGTTGTCCGCAATGCCATCTCTACTCCATACTGCGATGTAAATTACAATCACTGGAGTGTATTAATAGTTAATACACTGTGCAGCATAGCTCATGGTGCGAGAGACAATACTTCTATGACAAATCATGGGATGCTAAATTGGGGTCATGAGCTGGTAATTCACGAGATAGATAGATCAGTGCACACTTTGGGGTTTGATAAAGTAAGGTCTGCTGTCCTCATCTCAGAAAATAGAAGTAATTACATTTTTAGTAAATACAAAACAAACAAATGGGTGACAAACGTTTGGAAGAGGGATATGGAAAACTATGAAACGTATTTATGCAATTTAGTTGATGGGGACTGGGATAGTGCACATAAATAAATCAACATTTCAGTTTTCACATCAGTGTACTGTAGTTTTTTTAAACAACTAGGCCCAATTCACAGTTGCTGGGCAGGTAAAAACAACAAAAACATTTAAAATCTTTAAATTCTCACTGAAAGTTATCATAATCAGTTTTTCATCATATTCATAATTTAGCTCCATTTTGATATGACTGAGTTGCTTGTGCATGCATGTCGGC
Source organism: Oncorhynchus nerka (assembly GCF_034236695.1). Taxonomy (NCBI): domain Eukaryota; kingdom Metazoa; phylum Chordata; class Actinopteri; order Salmoniformes; family Salmonidae; genus Oncorhynchus; species Oncorhynchus nerka. The sequence continues at coordinate 3,056 of NW_027032324.1, forward strand.
TGGTGGGTAAAATCCTCTAGCCTGCACCACGCTGTTGTGGGTAAAGTAACCTACATCACGCTGTAACCACTGGAAGGGATAAGTGAACGGATGTAATGTAAAAAACCTCAGACCTAATGATATATGTGGCACACAGTACGGAACATAAACACATTACACTATTCAGTAGAGAGGATAACGGCTAACAGACCGTTATGCAAAATTACTATGAGAATCGCATTTCTGTACATTTTCAGAAAAAAAGGAGCCTACAATGCGTTTCCAAAAAGTAAAATAAGGAATATTCCTGTGGTTGGGAAAGATTTACATTTGAAAAACATCGAAAATGAAAAATATTTCAACAAAATTGAGGGAAATTGAAGTCCTTTATGCAACAGACAGAACAGGAGTGGCACATAGCAGAAAACACAATTCCCAATCAAATTCGAGCAAATTGACCTACATTTGCTTAAACAAGAGAACTTGCACCGACTAAAGTGGGAGCCATTGAGGAAGTGGCACACACAATGCATTTATGCCTATAACAAAAGGAGCATGTAATTTAAGAGCACAGAGTGACCTGAGGCGGAAAAAAGCTAAGAAAAAAAAATCACACCTGGTCATGTGCACTGTGACTGACAGCCCAACTCATTCACTGGGCTGCCATGGTTCTCATAAAAACCACAATGCAGGAGTTGTCAGATTATATTTCCTAACTATTGTCTACACCGCCCCCTAAAACACCTACCTGAAACTGCATTTTGAACAAGGGGTTTACTCATGGCCAATGTTTTGAAAGCTGAATTAAAGTTACCATAGCTTTGATTGCAAAATGCATTTATTGTTTTCCACGCACATTCTAGGAGAAATAGTCTTATTTGTCCATATCCCAATGTTACAGTAAAATGCTAAATATACATTTTCCTAAAAGACATAAGCCACAACTAAATGGATGGAGGTGACAATACATTAATATACAGCCTAATATTCCTCTTTATAGAGGTTTGGTTAACTGGACTAAACATGATCTGGAGAAAATATGTTCAATCGAGGTTTAAGGTTTTGTCGTTCATTAACTGAATGAACAACAGAGGCAAAATGCAGAATGAAATAGTTTGGGGAATGGCCTCATCTCTGAGCTCGGAGCCAGATGCTGTTATGGCAGGTAGTCCTATGAGGGGCAGCTGGCATCGAGATCCCGCGCTGGGAGAAAGGAGTTCCAGTGATGGGCCTTAGCTGGTGATGGTGGTGGGGAGGTGGAGGTTAACTTTTCCTGTAATGCAGCAAGTAAGAAAACATGGGTACATTTGACATATAAATACATTCCAAGATGTATTGGTTGACAGAGAGAAAGGTGATAATTGCAAAAGTGTGACCATTGGTTAAACAGCAGCAAGTGTGAGGAATGCGCATTATTGTGCCTTGCTTATAGGGTATATAAGGTAATATATGTGAATGACATTCTGCACGTGGCTAATATTGAAAGAGGAAGAGAGACTTGATGCTATGCAGATGATAACGTTTGTAAACACTTATGTACTTATGTGTGCCACAATGCCTGTAGAA
>NW_027032325.1:0-4602 GCF_034236695.1 Oncorhynchus nerka
TAGTGTAACCTGATGGTGTAACTAGTGTATAACCTGTGGTGTAACTAGTGTATAACCTGTGGTGTAACCTGTGGTGTAACTAGTGTGTAACCTGTGGTGTAACCTGAGTGTTAGTGTATAACCTGTGGTGTAACTAGTTGTGTAACCTGTGGTGTAACTAGTGTGTAACCTGTGGTGTAACTACAGTGTGTAACCTGTGGTGTAACTAGTGTATAACCTGTGGTGTAACTAGTTATTGTAACCTGTGGTGTAACCTGTGGTGTAACTAGTGTATAACCTGTGGTGTAACTAGTGTGTAACCTGTGGTGTAACTAGTGTATAACCTGTGGTGTAACTAGTGTATAACCTGTGTAAGAATTGTAACTAGTGTGTAACCTGTGAGTGTACAACCTGTGGTGTAACTGAGTGTGTAACCTGTGGTATAACCTGAGGGTGTAACCTGCAGTGTATAACCTGTGGTGTAACCTGTGGTGTAACTGAGTGTATAACTCTGTGGTGTAACTAGTGTGTAACCTGCTGGTGTAACTAGTGTGTAACCTGTGGTGTCAACTGTGGTGTAACTAGTGTGTAACCTGAGGTGTAACTAGTGTGTAACCTGTGGTGTAACTAGTGTGTAACCTGTGGTGTAACTAGTGTGTAACCTGAGGTGTAACTAGTGCGTAACCTGTGGTGTAACTAGTGTGTAACCTAGTGGTGTAACCTAATTGTAACCTGAGGTGTAACTAGTGTATAACCTGTGGTGTAACCTGTGAATGTAGTGTAACTAGTGTGTAACCTGTGGTGTAACTAGTGTATGTAACCTGTGGTGTAACTAGTGTGTAACCTGTGGTGTAACTAGTGTGTAACCTGTGGTGTAACTAGTTGTACTAACCTGTGGTGTAACTAGTGTGTAACCTGTGGTGTAACTAGTGTATAACCTGTGGTGTAACTAGTGTGTAACAATAGTGTATAACCTGTGGTGTAACTAGTGTATAACCTGTGGTGTAACTAGTGTGTAACCTGCAATGGTGTAACTAGTGTATAACCTGTGGTGTAACTGAGTGTATAACCTGTGGTGTAACTGGTATAACCTGTGGTGTAACTAGTGTGTAACCTGTGGTGTCAACTGTGGGTGTAACTAGTGTGTAACCTGTGGTATAACCTGAGGTGTAACTAGTGTATAACCTGTGGTGTAACCTGTGGTGTAACTAGTGTATAATCTGACGTGTAACTAGTGTGTAACCTGTGGTGTAACTAGTGTGTAACCTGAGGGTGTAACTAGTGTGTAACCTGTGGTGTAACTAGTGTATAACCTGTGGTGTAACCTGTGGTGTAACTAGTGTGTAACCTGTGGTGTAACCTGAGAGTGTAACTAGTGTATAACCTGTGGTGTAACTAGTGTGTAACCTGTGGTGTAACTAGTGTATAACCTGAGGTGTAACTAGTGTGTAACCTGTGGTGTAACTAGTGTGTAACCTGTGGTGTAACTAGTGTATAACCTGTGGTGTAACTAGTGTGTAACTAGTGTATAACCTGTGGTGTAACTAGTGTGTAACCTGTGGTGTAACTAGTGTATAACCTGTGGTGTAACTAGTGTGTAACCTGTGGTGTAACTAGTGTATAACCTGTGGTGTAACTAGTGTATAACCTGTGGTGTAACTAGTGTGTAACCTGTGGTGTCAACTGTGGGTGTAACTAGTGTGTAACCTGTGGTATAACCTGAGGTGTAACTAGTGTATAACCTGTGGTGTAACCTGTGGTGTAACTAGTGTATAATCTGACGTGTAACTAGTGTGTAACCTGTGGTGTAACTAGTGTGTAACCTGAGGTGTAACTAGTGTGTAACCTGTGGTGTAACTAGTGTATAACCTGTGGTGTAACCTGTGGTGTAACTAGTGTGTAACCTGTGGTGTAACCTGAGGTGTAACTAGTGTATAACCTGTGGTGTAACTAGTGTGTAACCTGTGGTGTAACTAGTGTATAACCTGAGGTGTAACTAGTGTGTAACCTGTGGTGTAACTAGTGTGTAACCTGTGGTGTAACTAGTGTATAACCTGTGGTGTAACTAGTGTGTAACTAGTGTATAACCTGTGGTGTAACTAGTGTGTAACCTGTGGTGTAACTAGTGTATAACCTGTGGTGTAACTAGTGTGTAACCTGTGGTGTAACTAGTGTATAACCTGTGGTGTAACTAGTGTATAACCTGTGGTGTAACTAGTGTGTAACCTGTGGTGTCAACTGTGGTGTAACTAGTGTGTAACCTGTGGTATAACCTGAGGTGTAACTAGTGTATAACCTGTGGTGTAACCTGTGGTGTAACTAGTGTATAATCTGACGTGTAACTAGTGTGTAACCTGTGGTGTAACTAGTGTGTAACCTGAGGTGTAACTAGTGTGTAACCTGTGGTGTAACTAGTGTATAACCTGTGGTGTAACCTGTGGTGTAACTAGTGTGTAACCTGTGGTGTAACCTGAGGTGTAACTAGTGTATAACCTGTGGTGTAACTAGTGTGTAACCTGTGGTGTAACTAGTGTATAACCTGAGGTGTAACTAGTGTGTAACCTGTGGTGTAACTAGTGTGTAACCTGTGGTGTAACTAGTGTATAACCTGTGGTGTAACTAGTGTGTAACTAGTGTATAACCTGTGGTGTAACTAGTGTGTAACCTGTGGTGTAACTAGTGTGTAACCTGTGGTGTAACTAGTGTGTAACCTGTGGTGTAACTAGTGTGTAACTAGTGTATAACCTGAGGTGTAACTAGTGTGTAACCTGTGGTGTAACCTGTGGTGTAACCTGTGGTGTAACTAGTGTGTAACTAGTGTGTAACTAGTGTATAACCTGTAGTGTAACCTGTGGTGTAACTAGTGTGTAACCTGTGGTGTAACCTGTGGTGTAACTAGTGTGTAACCTGTGTAACTAGTGTGTAACCTGTGGTGTAACTAGTGTGTAACCTGTGGTGTAACTAGTGTGTAACCTGTGGTGTAACTAGTGTATAACCTGTGGTGTAACCTGTGGTGTAACTAGTGTATAACCTGTGGTGTAACCTGTGGTGTAACTAGTGTATAACCTGTGGTGTAACTAGTGTGTAACCTGTGGTGTAACTAGTGTATAACCTGTGGTGTAACTAGTGTGTAACCTGTGGTTTAACTAGTGTGTAACCTGTGGTGTAACTAGTGTGTAACCTGTGGTGTAACCTGTGGTGTAACTAGTGTGTAACCTGTGGTGTAACCTGAGGTGTAACTAGTGTGTAACCTGTGGTGTAACCTGTGGTGTAACTAGTGTGTAACCTGTGGTGTAACCTGTGGTGTAACTAGTGTGTCACCTGAGGTGTAACTAGTGTGTCACCTAGTGTATAACCTGTGGTGTAACTAGTGTATAACCTGTGGTGTAACTAGTGTATAACCTGTGGTGTAATTAGTGTATAACCTGTGGTGTAACTAGTGTGTAACCTGTGGTGTAACCTGTGGTGTAACTAGTGTGTAACCTGTGGTGTAACCTGTGGTGTAACTAGTGTGTAACTAGTGTGTAACCTGTGGTGTAACTAGTGTGTAACCTGTGGTGTAACTAGTGTGTAACCTGTGGTGTAACCTGTGGTGTAACTAGTGTATAACCTGTGGTGTAACCTGTGGTGTAACTAGTGTATAACCTGTGGTGTAACCTGTGGTGTAACTAGTGTGTAACCTGTGGTGTAACTAGTGTGTAACCTGTGGTGTAACTAGTGTGTAACCTGTGGTGTAACCTGTGGTGTAACTAGTGTATAACCTGTGGTGTAACTAGTGTGTAACCTGTGGTGTAACCTGTGGTGTAACTAGTGTGTAACCTGTGGTTTAACTAGTGTGTAACCTGTGGTGTAACTAGTGTGTAACCTGTGGTGTAACCTGTGGTGTAACTAGTGTGTAACCTGTGGTGTAACCTGAGGTGTAACTAGTGTGTAACCTGTGGTGTAACCTGTGGTGTAACTAGTGTGTAACCTGTGGTGTAACCTGTGGTGTAACTAGTGTGTCACCTGAGGTGTAACTAGTGTGTCACCTAGTGTATAACCTGTGGTGTAACTAGTGTGTAACCTGTGGTGTAACTAGTGTGTAACCTGTGGTGTAACTAGTGTGTAACCTGTGGTGTAACCTGTGGTTTAACTAGTGTGTAACTAGTGTGTAACCTGTGGTGTAACACATAGTTTACGGTCCGTCCGTCCGTCCGTCCGTCCGTCCGTCTGTCTGTCTGTCTGTCTGCTTGTCTGTCTATGTTTGTGCTTGTTTAAGCCTAACAATATATTTTCCCACAGGCTTTTCAAACACTCAACAGCAGTGGCTGCCGGATGACAAATTACATCCCCTCTTTCAGATGATTCCTCTGTTGCCATTTTCCAGCGCCAATATGAAGGGAGGAGACGGGATAACAGACATGATCAAAAGAATGACGTTCAAAGCAAAGAGAAAGAGTTAGAGCGATAGAGAAATGGAGAAAAAGAGAGAGAGAGGGGGAAGATAGAGAGAGAGAGAGAGTCTGCAGCAGCCGGCCTCATCCTACTAGAATCTGAAGTCAAATGTCTGCTGTTTGCTGATGATCTGGAGCTTCTGTCACTAATCAAGGAGGGCCTACAGCAGCACTGAGATATTCTGCACAG
>NW_027032326.1:0-4602 GCF_034236695.1 Oncorhynchus nerka
AATACTCTTATAACCTGTAAAAACAATACATAACACTCTTACAACCTGTACTAACCACTATATATTACACGTTGTGCACGTGTGTGTGTGTGTGTGTGTGTGTGTGTGTGTGTGTGTGTGTGTGTGTGTGTGTGCGTGTGTGTGTGTAGGTGGACCCAGAGCCCTATGTAGAGATGTGTGTGGAGGCGGCGTGCTCTTGTCCGTCCGGCCGGAGATCTGTATGTGTTTCTGTGATATCATGCTGCATGCTCCCAGGCCTGCTCCGAGATAGGGCGTGGCTGCCAGCTGGAGGTCTAATGAGCGTGTGCTCGTAAGTCACAGGTCACCCCACACAGCATGGACACTATTTTTCTTCTAGTCAGCTCTGGGAATTCGAACTTGAATTCCACTAGATGAACATCCCAACTTATCTATAGAGCATTTAAAACTTACTAGATAAAATATAACATATTTCTTTAAATATTTAATTAAACATACTATATTTAAAACATACCACATTTAAAACATACTATATTTAAAACATACCATTTAAAACATACTACATAAAACATACCACATTTAAAACTTACCACATTTAAAGTTTACTACATTTAAAAACACTACCACATTTAAAACATACTACATTTAAAAACATACACACATTTTAAACAATACTACATTTAAAACATACCACATTTAAAACATACTATATTTAAAACATACTACATAAAACATACCACACTTTAAAACATACTACAATTAAAACATACTATATTTAAAACATACTAAGAATTAAAACGTACTATATTTAAAACATACTACAATAAACACCACTTGTAAAACATATTTCAATTGAAACATACTATATTTAAAACATACTACATAAAACATTCTACATTTTGAAACCATACTACAAAACAAACATACCACATTTAAAGCATACACTACATTTAAAACATACTATATTTAAAACATTACTGCATATTTAAAACATACTACAATTAAAACGTGCTACATTTGGCCTCCTGAGTGGCGCAGTGGTCTAAGGCGGTGGTCCCATCGCCCACTAGTGCCTCCTGTGGCGGGCCGGGCGCAGTGCACGCTGACAAGGGCGCCAGGTGCACGGTTTTTCCTTCGACACATTGGTATGGCTGGCTTCCGGGTTCAGTGGGCGTTGTGTCAAGAAGCAGAAGCTTAGTTGGGTTGTGTTTAGGGACGACTGCTCTCGACCGTCGAGAGTCCGCACCTGAGTTGCAGCGATGAGACAAGACTGTAGCTACCAATTGGATATCACGAAATTGGGTAGAACATTCTACATTTAAAACAAACTACATTTAAAACAAACTACATTTAAAACATACTACATTTAAAATATACCACATGTAAAGCATATTACATTTTCTAAATATCATATACTATAGAACTTTTTCTCCAAAAAACAAGCAAGTACAGGTATTCAAAGACGCCACTTTCTATAGCCTTCCCGTCTTTCAAATAAAGTTGTTTCATGTATTGTGTGTGTGTGTGTGTGTGTGTGTGTGTGTGTGTGTGTGTGTGTGTGTGTGTGTGTGTGTGTGTGTGTGTGTGTGCTGTTAGCGCTGAGCTGCGAGAGCTGAACACTGCAGCGGAGGGTTTGGGGGAGCTATGCCAGTGGAGGCACAACACATGTGGCTCTGCCTGTCCAATCACCTGTCAGCACTCACAGCCCTCCCTGTCCATTCACCTGTATCGAGGGCTGCCACGCTACCTGCCCCGCAGGCAAGAGCACACACACATACACATATACTGTAGATATGAGGGTAATAAAGATCATAAATGAACCAGAGCTGAGAATGAATGGCTTCCATCTCACCTGTATCGAGGGCTGCCACTCTACTTCGACCCCCAGGTAAGACACGATAGTAGATGAGGGGTAATAAAGGTAATGAATTAACTGAAGATGTTTAATGTATTACTATCACCTTGGTGAACATTTATTTTATTTTTGTTTATCTACGGGTAAATGCGTGGTGTGGTTATTAAATATATATGTATTTTTTAAAATTGTTATACAAAAGCATTTTTTTACTTAAAAAAAAATATTAAGTCCATCTAATCCAATCAGCACAGTCTAGAACTGGATGACCAGGGTCTTGTTTACAATCAATTCAGCCAAAGTCTAGACCTGGATAACCAGGGCATTGTTTCTAATCCATTCAGTCACAGTCAAGAACTGGATAAATCTGGCCTTGTTTTACAATCCATTCAGCCATATTCTAGAACTGGATGACCAGGGCCTTGTTTCAAAACCATTCATCAACATTCTACAACTGGATAACCAGGGCTTTGTTTCGAAACCATTCATCAACATTCTAGAACTGGATAACCAGGGCATTGTTTCTAATCCATTTAGTCACAGTCAAGAACTAGATAAATCTTCCCTTGTTTTACAATTCATTCAGCCATATTCTAGAACTGGAGGACCAGGGCCTTGTTTCGAAACCATTCATCAACATTCTACAACTGGATAACCAGGGCTTTGTTTCGAAACCATTCATCAACATTCTAGAACTGGATAACCAGGGCATTGTTTCTAATCCATTCAGTCACAGTCAAGAACTGGATAAATCTTGCCTTGTTTTACAATCCATTCAGCCATATTCTAGAACTGGATGACCAGGGCCTTGTTTCGAAACCATTCATCAACATTCTAGAACTGGATAACCAGGGCATTGTTTCTAATCCATTCAGTCACAGTCAAGAACTGGATAAATCTTGCCTTGTTTTACAATCCATTCAGCCATATTCTAGAACTGGATGACCAGGGCCTTGTTTCAAAACCATTCATCAACATTCTAGAACTGGATAACCAGGGCCTTGTTTCGAAACCATTCATCAACATTCTAGAACTGGATAACCAGGGCATTGTTTCTAATCCATTCAGTCACAGTCAAGAACTGGATAAATCTTGCCTTGTTTTACAATCCATTCAGCCATATTCTAGAACTGGATGACCAGGGCCTTGTTTCGAAACCATTCATCAACATTCTAGAACTGGATGACCAGGGCATTGTTTCTAATCCATTCAGTCACAGTCAAGAACTGGATAAATCTTGCCTTGTTTTATAATCCATTCAGCCATATTCTAGAACTGGATGACCAGGGCCTTGTTTCAAAACCATTCATCAACATTCTAGAACTGTATGACCAGGGCCTTGTTTCGAAACCATTCATCAACATTCTAGAACTGGATTACCAGGGCATTGTTTCGAAACCATTCATCAACATTCTAGAACTGGATAACCAGGGCCTTGTTTCGAAACCATTCATCAACATTCTAGAACTGGATAACCAGGGCCTTGTTTTTCGAAACCATTCATCAACATTCTAGAACTGGATAACCAGGGCCTTTTTTCGAAACCATTCAGTCACAGTCAAGAACTGGATAAATCTTGCCTTGTTTTACAATCCATTCAGCCATATTCTAGAACTGGATTACCAGGGCCTTGTTTCGAAACCATTCATCAACATTCTATACCTGGATGACCAGGGTCTTGTTTCCAATCCATTCAGTCACAGTCTAGAAATGGATGACCAGGGCCTTATTTCCAATCCATTCAGTCACAGTCTAGAAATGGATGACCCGGGCCTTGTTTCTAATCCATTCAGCCACAGTCTAGAGCTGGATGACCAGGGTCTTGTTTCCAATCCATTCAGTCACTGTCTAGAAATGGATGACCAGGGCCTTGTTTCCAATCCATTCAGTCACAGTCTAGAAATGGATGACCAGGGCCTTGTTTCCAATCCATTCAGCCATAGTCTAGAGCTGGAGGACCAGGGTCTGGTTTCAAATCCATTCAGCCATAGTCTAGAGCTGGAGCTTGTTTCCCAGTTCCGATATGACTTATAATTTATTTTAGTTTGTTTAACCTTTATTTAACTAGGCAATTCATTTAAGAACAATTTCATATTTACTGCCAAACCCGGACGAAGCTGGGCCAATTGTGCGCCACGCTATGGGATTCCCAATCATGGCTGGATGTGATGCAGGAACTTAAGCTTTATGATGATCATACCATTTGCCATGTTATTTACCAGCAAACTTTTAAAGTGTTTCCCAAACAAGTACGTAGAGGGAACATTGGGTAAGTGCGTAGTTAGACCATTTGTTCATGATCGAAATTAAAGCAACGCTTCTCTCGGATCAGCTTTTTCCATTCAAATCTGACGTTAGGACATATGAGGCGTCTGTTTCTCAAACTAGACACTCTAATACACTTGTCTTCTTGCTCAGTTGTGCACCGGGGCCTCCCACTCCTCTTTCTATTCTGGTTAGAGCCAGTTTGCACTGTTCTGTGAAGCGAGTAGTACACAGCGTTGTACCAGATCTTCAGTTTCTTGGCTTGAATTTCCTCACTGTGTGAATGAGCCTTCATTTCCTCAGAACAAGAATAAACTGACGAGCTTCTGAGAGAAAGTGCTGTTTCTGGGCCATTTTGAGACTGTAATCGAACCCCACAAATGCCGATGCTCCAGATACTCAACTAGTCTAAAGAAGGCCAGTTTTATTGCTTCTTTAATCAGAACAACAGTTTTCTGCTGTGCTAACATAATTGCAAAGGGTTTTATTAATGATCAATTAGC
>NW_027032327.1:0-4603 GCF_034236695.1 Oncorhynchus nerka
GACGCCTTATCCAGAGCGACTTACAAATTGGTGCTTTCACCTTATGACATCCAGTGGAACAGCCACTTTACAATAGTGCATCTAGGTCTTTTAAGGGGGGGGGGGGAGAAGGATTACTTTATCCTATCCTAGGTATTCCTTAAAGAGGTGGGGTTTCAGGTGTCTCCGGAAGGTGGTGATTGACCCGCTGTCCTGGCGTCGTGAGGGAGTTTGTTCCACCATTGGGGGCCAGAGCAGCGAACAGTTTTGACTGGGCTGAGCGGGAACTGTACTTCCTCAGTGGTAGGGAGGCGAGCAGGCCAGAGGTGGATGAACGCAGTGCCCTTGTTTGGGTGTAGGGCCTGATCAGAGCCTGGAGGTACTGAGGTGCCGTTCCCTCACAGCTCCGTAGGCAAGCACCATGGTCTTGTAGCGGATGCGAGCTTCAACTGGAAGCCAGTGGAGAGAGCGGAGGAGCGGGGTGACGTGAGAGAACTTGGGAAGGTTGAACACCAGACGGGCTGCGGCGTTCTGGATGAGTTGTAGGGGTTTAATGGCACAGGCAGGGAGCCCAGCCAACAGCGAGTTGCAGTAATCCAGACGGAGATGACAAGTGCCTGGATTAGGACCTGCGCCGCTTCCTGTGTGAGGCAGGGTCGTACTCTGCGGATGTTGTAGAGCATGAACCTACAGGAACGGGCCACCGCCTTGATGTTATTTGAGAACGACAGGGTGTTGTCCAGGATCACGCCAAGGTTCTTAGCGCTCTGGGACGAGGACACAATGGAGTTGTCAACCGTGATGGCGAGATCATGGAACGGGCAGTCCTTCCCCGGGAGGAAGAGCAGCTCCGTCTTGCCGAGGTTCAGCTTGAGGTGATGATCCGTCATCCACACTGATATGTCTGCCAGACATGCAGAGATGCGATTCGCCACCTGGTCGTCAGAAGGGGGAAAGGAGAAGATTAATTGTGTGTCGTCTGCATAGCAATGATAGGAGAGACCATGTGAGGTTATGACAGAGCCAAGTGACTTGGTGTATAGCGAGAATAGGAGAGGGCCTAGAACAGAGCCCTGGGGGACACCAGTGGTGAGAGCACGTGGTGAGGAGACGGATTCTCGCCACGCCACCTGGTAGGAGCGACCTGTCAGGTAGGACGCAATCCAAGCGTGGGCCGCGCCGGAGATGCCCAACTCGGAGAGGGTGGAGAGGAGGATCTGATGGTTCACAGTATCGAAGGCAGCCGATAGGTCTAGAAGGATGAGAGCAGAGGAGAGAGAGTTAGCTTTAGCAGTGCGGAGCGCCTCCGTGATACAGAGAAGAGCAGTCTCAGTTGAATGACTAGTCTTGAAACCTGACTGATTTGGATCAAGAAGGTCATTCTGAGAGAGATAGCGGGAGAGCTGGCCAAGGACGGCACGTTCAAGAGTTTTGGAGAGAAAAGAAAGAAGGGATACTGGTCTGTAGTTGTTGACATCGGAGGGATCGAGTGTAGGTTTTTTCAGAAGGGGTGCAACTCTCGCTCTCTTGAAGACGGAGGGACGTAGCCAGCGGTCAGGGATGAGTTGATGAGCGAGGTGAGGTAAGGGAGAAGGTCACCGGAGATGGTCTGGAGAAGAGAGGAGGGATAGGGTCAAGCGGGCAGGTTGTTGGGCGGCCGGCCGTCACAAGACGCGAGATGTCATCTGGAGAGAGAGGGGAGAAAGAGGTCAGAGCACAGGGTAGGGCAGTGTGAGCAGAACCAGCGGTGTCGCTTGACTTAGCAAACGAGGATCGGATGTCGTCGACCTTCTTTTCAAAATGGTTGACGAAGTCATCTGCAGAGAGGGAGGAGGGGGAGGGGGAGGAGGATTCAAGAGGGAGGAGAAGGTGGCAAAGAGCTTCCTAGGGTTAGAGGCAGATGCTTGGAATTTAGAGTGGTAGAAAGTGGCTTTAGCAGCAGAGACAGAGGAGGAAAATGTAGAGAGGAGGGAGTGAAAGGATGCCAGGTCCGCAGGGAGGCGAGTTTTCCTCCATTTCCGCCGGCTGCCCGGAGCCCTGTTCTGTGAGCTCGCAATGAGTCGTCGAGCCACGGAGCGGGAGGGGAGGACCGAGCCGGCCTGGAGGATAGGGGACATAGAGAGTCAAAGGATGCAGAAAGGGAGGAGAGGAGGGTTGAGGAGGCAGAATCAGGAGATAGGTTGGAGAAGGTTTGAGCAGAGGGAAGAGATGATAGGATGGAAGAGGAGAGAGTAGCGGGGGAGAGAGAGCGAAGGTTGGGACGGCGCGATACCATCCGAGTAGGGGCAGTGTGGGAAGTGTTGGATGAGAGCGAGAGGGAAAAGGATACAAGGTAGTGGTCGGAGACTTGAGGGGAGTTGCAATGAGGTTAGTGGAGGAACAGCATCTAGTAAAGATGAGGTCGAGCGTATTGCCTGCCTTGTGAGTAGGGGGGAAGGTGAGAGGGTGAGGTCAAAAGAGGAGAGGAGTGGAAAGAAGGAGGCAGAGAGGAATGAGTCAAAGGTAGACGGGGGGAGGTTAAAGTCGCCCAGAACTGTGAGAGGTGAGCCGTCCTCAGGAAAGGAGCTTATCAAGGCATCAAGCTCATTGATGAACTCTCCGAGGAACCTGGAGGGCGATAAATGATAAGGATGTTAAGCTTGAAAGGGCTGGTAACTGTGACAGCATGGAATTCAAAGGAGGCGATAGACAGATGGGTAAGGGGAGAAAGAGAGAATGACCACTTGGGAGAGATGAGGATCCCGGTGCCACCACCCCGCTGACCAGAAGCTCGGGTGTGCGAGAGCACGTGGGCGGACGAAGAGAGAGCAGTAGGAGTAGCGGTGTTGTCTGTGGTGATCCATGTTTCCGTCAGAGCCAAGAAGTCGAGGACTGGAGGGAGGCATAGGCTGAGATGAACTCTGCCTTGTTGGCCGCAGATCGGCAGTTCCAGAGGCTACCGGAGACCTGGAACTCCACGTGGGTCGTGCGCGCTGGGACCACCAGATTAGGTGGCTGCGGCCATGCGGTGTGGAGCGTTTGTATGGTCTGTGCAGAGAGGAGAGAACAGGGATAGACAGACACATAGTTGACAGGCTAGAGAAGAGGCTACGCTAATGCAGAGGAGATTGAATGACAAGTGGACTACACGTCTCGAATGTTCAGAAAGTTAAGCTTACGTAGCAAGAATCTAATTGACTAAAATGATTAAAATGATAGAGTACTGCTGGGGTAGGCTAGCTGCGTTGTTGACACTACCCTAATCAAGTCGCACCGTTGAGTGTGAAGTTTCTACAATGCTGCTTATCGGGAGCTAGCTGGCTAGCTAGCAGTGTTGGTTACGTTACGCTATGCGTTAGGAGAACGACAATAGCTGGCTAGCTAACCTAGAAAATCGCTCTAGACTACACAATTATCTTTGAAACAAAGACGGCTATGTAGCTAGCTATGTAGCTAGCTACGATCAAACAAATCACACCGTTGGGACTGTAATGAAATGAAATGAAAAAGTGATACTACCTGTGGAGCGACGCGGAATGCGACCGGAATGCGAAAGTTCTATTCAGTAGACGTTGGCTGGCTATTGGCTAGCTAGGAGTGTCTCCTACGTTAAGGACGACAAAATAGCTGGCTAGCTAACCTCGGTGAATTAAGATAATCACTCTAAGACTACACACTCTAAACTACACAATTATCTTGGATACGAAGACAGCAAAGACAACTATGTAGCTATCTAATACTACACTAATCAAGTCGTTCAGTTGAGTGTGATAGTTACTACAGTGCTACGGTAGCCGGTGAACGTATGCTAGCTGGCTAGCTGCTAGGCAGATAGGAGGCGACGAAATACGATAATAACGCAATTATCACTCTAAGACTCCACACTACACAATTATCTTGGATACGAAGACAGCAAAGACAACTATGTAGCTAGCTAACACTACACTAATCAAGTCGTTCAGTTGAGTGTGATAGTTACTACAGTGCTACGGTAGACGGTGAACGTGTTGGGCAGATAGGAGACGACTTAAATACGATAATTACGCAATTATCTTTGATACAACGATTTAACTATGTAGCTAGCTAAGAAGAAATTGCTAAGATTAGACAAATCAGACCGTTGTACTATAATGAAAATGAAATGTAATGAAAAAGTTATACAACCTGCAGAGACCATGCGACCAGATCGCTCCAACCTGGTAGCATCAGTAAAACAGGAAGGGCACATTTTATAGTCCAATATTTACCCGGAGTTTTGGGGGGGAATAAATTGGGCAGTATTTACAACCATAAATGTTATGGCAGAGTGTGTGTGTGTGTGTGTGTGTGTGTGTGTGTGTGTGTTATGGCAGAGTAGCATGTAACATGGATCATTTAGAAAGGCAACAATCTAAAAAACTCTGACATTATAGTGAATATTAAACTGCTTTATTTTCAGTGCTACACTAACTCCAATGCTAACTTTTTATAACTTTTCCCCATATCCACTTCCCTTTTATGTATTGTAGATATGTTATGGTAGAGTAGTGTGTAATAATGTCTTGTACTTGTAGATATGTTATGGCAGAGTAGTATGTAATAATGTCTTGTGTTATGTATTGTAGATATGTTATGGTAGAGTAGTATGTAATAATGTCTCTGTGTT
>NW_027032328.1:0-4603 GCF_034236695.1 Oncorhynchus nerka
TCATCCATAGTGAAAATCAGAGCTGCCTCTCCTCATCCATAGTGAAAAGCAGAGCTGCCTCTCCCTCATCCATAGTGAAAAGCAGAGCTGCTTCTCCCTCATCCATAGTGAAAAGCAGAGCTGCCTCTCCCTCTCATCCATAGTGAAAAGCAGAGCTGCCTCCCTCTCATCCATAGTGAAAATCAGAGCTGCCTCTCCCTCATCCATAGTGAAAATCAGAGCTGCCTCTCCCTCTCATCCATAGTGAAAAGCAGAGCTGCCTCCCTCTCATCCATAGTGAAAATCAGAGCTGCCTCTCCCTCATCCATAGTGAAAAGCAGAGCTGCCTCTCCCTCATCCATAGTGAAAATCAGAGCTGCCTCTCCCTCTCATCCATAGTGAAAAGCAGAGCTGCCTCTCCCTCATCCATAGTGAAAAGCAGAGCTGCCTCTCCCTCATCCATAGTGAAAATCAGAGCTGCCTCTCCCTCTCATCCATAGTGAAAAGCAGAGCTGCCTCTCCCTCATCCATAGTGAAAAGCAGAGCTGCCTCTCCCTCATCCATAGTGAAAAGCAGAGCTGCCTCTCCCTCATCCATAGTGAAAAGCAGAGCTGCCTCTCCCTCATCCATAGTGAAAAGCAGAGCTGCCTCTCCCTCATCCATAGTGAAAATCAGAGCTGCCTCTCCCTCATCCATAGTGAAAAGCAGAGCTGCCTCTCCCCTCATCCATAGTGAAAAGCAGAGCTGCCTCTCCTCTCATCCACAGTGAAAATCAGAGCTGCCTCTCCCTCTCATCCACAGTGAAAATCAGAGCTGCCTCCCTCTCATCCACAGTGAAAATCAGAGCTGCCTCTCCCTCATCCATAGTGAAAAGCAGAGCTGCCTCTCCCTCTCATCCATAGTGAAAAGCAGAGCTGCCTCTCCCTCTCATCCATAGTGAAAAGCAGAGCTGCCTCTCCCTCATCCATAGTGAAAAGCAGAGCTGCCTCTCCCTCATCCATAGTGAAAAGCAGAGCTGCCTCTCCCTCATCCATAGTGAAAAGCAGAGCTGCCTCTCCCTCATCCATAGTGAAAATCAGAGCTGTCTCCCTCTCATCCACAGTGAAAATCAGAGCTGCCTCTCCCTCATCCACAGTGAAAATCAGAGCTGCCTCTCCCTCTCATCCACAGTGAAAATCAGAGCTGCCTCTCCCTCTCATCCACAGTGAAAATCAGAGCTGCCTCCCTCTCATCCACAGTGAAAATCAGAGCTGCCTCTCCCTCATCCATAGTGAAAAGCAGAGCTGCCTCTCCCTCATCCATAGTGAAAAGCAGAGCTGCCTCTCCCTCATCCATAGTGAAAAGCAGAGCTGCCTCTCCCTCATCCATAGTGAAAAGCAGAGCTGCCTCTCCCTCATCCATAGTGAAAAGCAGAGCTGCCTCTCCCTCATCCATAGTGAAAATCAGAGCTGCCTCTCCCTCTCATCCATAGTGAAAATCAGAGCTGCCTCTCCCTCATCCACAGTGAAAATCAGAGCTGCCTCTCCCTCTCATCCACAGTGAAAATCAGAGCTGCCTCTCCCTCATCCATAGTGAAAAGCAGAGCTGCCTCTCCCTCATCCATAGTGAAAAGCAGAGCTGCCTCTCCCTCATCCATAGTGAAAAGCAGAGCTGCCTCTCCCTCATCCATAGTGAAAAGCAGAGCTGCCTCTCCCTCATCCATAGTGAAAAGCAGAGCTGCCTCTCCCTCATCCATAGTGAAAATCAGAGCTGCCTCTCCCTCTCATCCACAGTGAAAATCAGAGCTGCCTCCCTCTCATCCACAGTGAAAATCAGAGCTGCCTCTCCCTCATCCATAGTGAAAAGCAGAGCTGCCTCTCCCTCTCATCCATAGTGAAAAGCAGAGCTGCCTCTCCCTCATCCATAGTGAAAAGCAGAGCTGCCTCTCCCTCATCCATAGTGAAAAGCAGAGCTGCCTCTCCCTCATCCATAGTGAAAAGCAGAGCTGCCTCTCCCTCATCCATAGTGAAAAGCAGAGCTGCCTCTCCCTCATCCATAGTGAAAAGCAGAGCTGCCTCTCCCTCATCCATAGTGAAAATCAGAGCTGTCTCCCTCTCATCCACAGTGAAAATCAGAGCTGCCTCTCCCTCATCCACAGTGAAAATCAGAGCTGCCTCTCCCTCTCATCCACAGTGAAAATCAGAGCTGCCTCTCCCTCTCATCCACAGTGAAAATCAGAGCTGCCTCCCTCTCATCCACAGTGAAAATCAGAGCTGCCTCTCCCTCATCCATAGTGAAAAGCAGAGCTGCCTCTCCCTCATCCATAGTGAAAAGCAGAGCTGCCTCTCCCTCATCCATAGTGAAAAGCAGAGCTGCCTCTCCCTCATCCATAGTGAAAAGCAGAGCTGCCTCTCCCTCATCCATAGTGAAAAGCAGAGCTGCCTCTCCCTCATCCATAGTGAAAATCAGAGCTGTCTCCCTCTCATCCACAGTGAAAATCAGAGCTGCCTCTCCCTCATCCACAGTGAAAATCAGAGCTGCCTCTCCCTCTCATCCACAGTGAAAATCAGAGCTGCCTCTCCCTCATCCATAGTGAAAAGCAGAGCTGCCTCTCCCTCATCCATAGTGAAAAGCAGAGCTGCCTCTCCCTCATCCATAGTGAAAAGCAGAGCTGCCTCTCCCTCATCCATAGTGAAAAGCAGAGCTGCCTCTCCCTCATCCATAGTGAAAAGCAGAGCTGCCTCTCCCTCATCCATAGTGAAAATCAGAGCTGCCTCTCCCTCTCATCCACAGTGAAAATCAGAGCTGCCTCCCTCTCATCCACAGTGAAAATCAGAGCTGCCTCTCCCTCATCCATAGTGAAAAGCAGAGCTGCCTCTCCTCTCATCCATAGTGAAAAGCAGAGCTGCCTCTCCCTCATCCATAGTGAAAAGCAGAGCTGCCTCTCCCTCATCCATAGTGAAAAGCAGAGCTGCCTCTCCCTCATCCATAGTGAAAAGCAGAGCTGCCTCTCCCTCATCCATAGTGAAAAGCAGAGCTGCCTCTCCCTCATCCATAGTGAAAAGCAGAGCTGCCTCTCCCTCATCCATAGTGAAAAGCAGAGCTGCCTCTCCCTCATCCATAGTGAAAATCAGAGCTGTCTCCCTCTCATCCACAGTGAAAATCAGAGCTGCCTCTCCCTCATCCACAGTGAAAATCAGAGCTGCCTCTCCCTCTCATCCACAGTGAAAATCAGAGCTGCCTCCCTCTCATCCACAGTGAAAATCAGAGCTGCCTCTCCCTCATCCATAGTGAAAAGCAGAGCTGCCTCTCCCTCATCCATAGTGAAAAGCAGAGCTGCCTCTCCCTCATCCATAGTGAAAAGCAGAGCTGCCTCTCCCTCATCCATAGTGAAAAGCAGAGCTGCCTCTCCCTCATCCATAGTGAAAAGCAGAGCTGCCTCTCCCTCATCCATAGTGAAAATCAGAGCTGTCTCCCTCTCATCCACAGTGAAAATCAGAGCTGCCTCTCCCTCATCCACAGTGAAAATCAGAGCTGCCTCTCCCTCTCATCCACAGTGAAAATCAGAGCTGCCTCTCCCTCATCCATAGTGAAAAGCAGAGCTGCCTCTCCCTCATCCATAGTGAAAAGCAGAGCTGCCTCTCCCTCATCCATAGTGAAAAGCAGAGCTGCCTCTCCCTCATCCATAGTGAAAAGCAGAGCTGCCTCTCCCTCATCCATAGTGAAAAGCAGAGCTGCCTCTCCCTCATCCATAGTGAAAATCAGAGCTGCCTCTCCTCTCATCCACAGTGAAAATCAGAGCTGCCTCCCTCTCATCCACAGTGAAAATCAGAGCTGCCTCTCCCTCATCCACAGTGAAAAGCAGAGCTGCCTCTCCCTCTCATCCATAGTGAAAATCAGAGCTGCCTCTCCCTCATCCATAGTGAAAAGCAGAGCTGCCTCTCCCTCATCCATAGTGAAAAGCAGAGCTGCCTCTCCCTCATCCATAGTGAAAAGCAGAGCTGCCTCTCCCTCATCCATAGTGAAAAGCAGAGCTGCCTCTCCCTCATCCATAGTGAAAAGCAGAGCTGCCTCTCCCTCTCATCCATAGTGAAAATCAGAGCTGCCTCCCTCTCATCCATAGTGAAAATCAGAGCTGCCTCCCTCTCATCCACAGTGAAAATCAGAGCTGCCTCTCCTCTCATCCACAGTGAAAATCAGAGCTGCCTCTCCCTCTCATCCACAGTGAAAATCAGAGCTGCCTCCCTCTCATCCACAGTGAAAATCAGAGCTGCCTCTCCCTCATCCATAGTGAAAAGCAGAGCTGCCTCTCCCTCATCCATAGTGAAAAGCAGAGCTGCCTCTCCCTCATCCATAGTGAAAAGCAGAGCTGCCTCTCCCTCATCCATAGTGAAAAGCAGAGCTGCCTCTCCCTCATCCATAGTGAAAAGCAGAGCTGCCTCTCCCTCATCCATAGTGAAAATCAGAGCTGTCTCCCTCTCATCCACAGTGAAAATCAGAGCTGCCTCTCCCTCATCCACAGTGAAAATCAGAGCTGCCTCTCCCTCTCATCCACAGTGAAAATCAGAGCTGCCTCTCCCTCTCTCATCCACAGTGAAAATCAGAGCTGCCTCCTCTCATCCACAGTGAAAATCAGAGCTGCCTC
>NW_027032329.1:0-4605 GCF_034236695.1 Oncorhynchus nerka
AGTATTCAGATGTACTGTAGTACTATACAGTATTCAGATGTACTGTAGTACTATACAGTATTCAGATGTACTGTAGTACTATACGGTATTCAGATGTACTGTAGTACTATACAGTATTCAGATGTACTGTAGTACTATACAGTATTCAGATGTACTGTAGTACAATACAGTATTCAGATGTACTGTAGTACTATACAGTATTCAGATGTACTGTAGTACTATACGGTATTCAGATGTACTGTAGTACTAATACAGTATTCAGATGTACTGTAGTACTATACAGTATTCAGATGTACTGTAGTACTATACAGTATTCAGATGTACTGTAGTACTATACGGTATTCAGATGTACTGTAGTACTATACAGTATTCAGATGTACAGGAGTACTATACAGTATTCAGATGTATTGTAGTACTATACAGTATTCAGAACAACAGTATTACTAGTCAGTATTCAGATGTATTGTAGTACTATACAGTATTCAGATGTACTGCACTATACAGTATTCAGATGTGGAGTAGTACTAAACAGTATTCAGATGTACATTACTATAGAGTATTCAGGTGTACAGAACTATACAGTATTCAGATATACAGTACTATACAGCATTCAGGTGTACAGAACTATACAGTATTCAGATATACAGTACTATACAGTAATCAGATGTACAGTACTATACAGTAATCAGATGTACAGTACTATACAGTATTCCGATCAACAGTATTACTATTCAGTATTCAGATGTACAGCACTATACAGTATTCAGATGTACAGTACTATACAGTATTCAGATTTTCTGTAGTACTATACAGTATTCAGATGTAATGTAATACTATAGAGTATTCAGATGTACTGTAGTACTATACGGTATTCAGATGTACTGTAGTACTATACAGTATTCAGATGTACTGTAGGACTATACAGTATTCAGATGTACTGTAGTACTATACGGTATTCAGATGTACTGTAGTACTATACAGTATTCAGATGTACTGTAGTTATACGGTATTCAGATGTACTGTAGTACTATAGAGTATTCAGATGTACTGTAGTACTATACGGTATTCAGATGTACTGTAGTACTATACAGTATTCAGATATACTGTAGTACTATACACTATTCAGATGTACTGTAGTACTATACAGTATTCAGATGTACTGTAGTACTATACGGTATTCAGATGTACTGTAGTACTATACAGTATTCAGATGTACTGTAGTACTATACGGTATTCAGATGTACTGTAGTACTATACGGTATTCAGATGTACTGTAGTAAAATACAGTATTCAGATGTACTGTAGTACAATACGGTATTCAGATGTACTGTAGTACAATACAGTATTCAGATGTACTGTAGTACTATACAGTATTCAGATGTACTGTAGTACTATACGGTATTCAGATGTACTGTAGTACTATACAGTTTTCAGATGTACTGTAGTACTATACGGTATTCAGATGTACTGTAGTACTATACAGTATTCAGATGTACTGTAGTACAATACAGTATTCAGATGTACTGTAGTACTATACGGTATTCAGATGTACTGTAGTACTATACCGTATTCAGATGTACTGTAGTACAATACAGTATTCAGATGTACTGTAGTACTATACAGTATTCAGGTGTACTGTAGTACTATACGGTATTCAGATGTACTGTAGTACTATACAGTATTCAGATGTAAAGGAGTACTATACAGTATTCAGATGTACTGTAGTACTATACAGTATTAAGATGTATAGTACTATACAGTATTCAGGTGTATCGTACTATACAGTATTCAGATGTACTGGAGTACTATACAGTATTCAGATGTATAGTACTATACAGTATTCAGATGTACTGTCATACTATACAGTATTCAAATATACTGTAGTTCTATACAGTATTCAGATGTACAGGAGTACTATACAGTATTCAGATGTATTGTAGTACTATACAGTATTCAGATCAACAGTATTACTAGTCAGTATTCAGATGTATTGTAGTACTATACAGTATTCAGATGTACTGCACTATACAGTATTCAGATGTGGAGTAGTACTAAACAGTATTCAGATGTACATTACTATAGAGTATTCAGGTGTACAGAACTATACAGTATTCAGATATACAGTACTATACAGCATTCAGGTGTACAGAACTATACAGTATTCAGATATACAGTACTATACAGTAATCAGATGTACAGTACTATACAGTAATCAGATGTACAGTACTATACAGTATTCCGATCAACAGTATTACTATTCAGTATTCAGATGTACAGCACTATACAGTATTCAGATGTACAGTACTATACAGTATTCAGATTTTCTGTAGTACTATACAGTATTCAGATGTAATGTAATACTATAGAGTATTCAGATGTACTGTAGTACTATACGGTATTCAGATGTACTGTAGTACTATACAGTATTCAGATGTACTGTAGTACTATACAGTATTCAGATGTACTGTAGTACTATACGAGTATTCAGATGTACTGTAGTACTATACGGTATTCAGATGTACTGTAGTACTATACAGTATTCAGATATACTGTAGTACTATACACTATTCAGATGTACTGTAGTACTATACGGTATTCAGATGTACTGTAGTACTATACAGTATTCAGATGTACTGTAGTACTATACGGTATTCAGATGTACTGTAGTACTATACGGTATTCAGATGTACTGTAGTACAATACAGTATTCAGATGTACTGTAGTACAATACACTATTCAGATGTACTGTAGTACAATACAGTATTCAGATGTACTGTAGTACTATACAGTTTTCAGATGTACTGTAGTACTATACGGTATTCAGATGTACTGTAGTACTATACAGTATTCAGATGTACTGTAGTACAATACAGTATTCAGATGTACTGTAGTACTATACGGTATTCAGATGTACTGTAGTACTATACCGTATTCAGATGTACTGTAGTACAATACAGTATTCAGATGTACTGTAGTACTATACAGTATTCAGATGTACTGTAGTACTATACGGTATTCAGATGTACTGTAGTACTATACAGTATTCAGATGTAAAGGAGTACTATACAGTATTCAGATGTACTGTAGTACTATACAGTATTCAAGATGTACTAGTACTATACAGTATTCAGATGTACTGTAGTACTATACAGTATTCAGATGTACTGTAGTACTATACAGTATTCAGATGTACTGTAGTACTATACGGTATTCAGATGTACTGTAGTACTATACAGTATTCAGATGTACTGTAGTACTATACGGTATTCAGATGTACTGTAGTACTATACGGTATTCAGATGTACTGTAGTACAATACAGTATTCAGATGTACTGTAGTACAATACAGTATTCAGATGTACTGTAGTACAATACAGTATTCAGATGTACTGTAGTACTATACAGTATTCAGATGTACTGTAAGTACTATGCAGTATTCAGATGTACTGTAGTACTATACAGTATTCAGATGTACTGTAGTACTATACGGTATTCAGATGTACTGTAGTACTATACAGTATTCAGATGTACTGTAGTACAATACAGTATTCAGATGTACTGTAGTACTATACAGTATTCAGATGTACTGTAGTACTATACAGTATTCAGATGTACTGTAGTACTATACAGTATTCAGATGTACTGTAGTACTATACAGTATTCAGGTGTACTGTAGTACTATACGGTATTCAGATGTACTGTAGTACTATACAGTATTCAGATGTAATGGAGTACTATACAGTATTCAGATGTACTGTAGTACTATACAGTATTAAGATGTATAGTACTATACAGTATTCAGGTGTATCGTACTATACAGTATTCAGATGTACTGGAGTACTATACAGTATTCAGATGTACTAGTACTATACAGTATTCAGATGTACTGTCATACTATACAGTATTCAAATATACTGTAGTTCTATACAGTATTCAGATGTACTGGAGTACTATACAGTATTCAGATGTACTGTAATACTATACAGTATTCAGATCAACAGTATTACTAGTCAGTATTCAGATGTATTGTAGTACTATACAGTATTCAGATGTACTGCACTATACAGTATTCAGATGTGGAGTAGTACTAAACAGTATTCAGATGTACATTACTATAGAGTATTCAGGTGTACAGAACTATACAGTATTCAGATATACAGTACTATACAGCATTCAGAGTGTACAGAACTATACAGTATTCAGATATACAGTAACTATACAGTAATCAGATGTACAGTACTATACAGTATTCGATCAACAGTATTACTATTCAGTATTCAGATGTACAGCACTATACAGCATTCAGATGTACAGTACTATACAGTATTCAGATTTTCTGCAATACCATACAGTATTCAGATGTACTGTAGTACTGATACGAGTATTCAGATGTACTGTAGTACTATACATGTATTCAGATTGTACTGTAGTACTATCACGGTATTCAGATGTACTGTAGTACTATACAGTATTCAGATGTACTGTAGTACTATACGATATTCCAGATGTACTGTAGTACTATACGGTATTCAGATGTACTGTAGTACTATACGGTACTCAGATGTACTGTAGTACTATACAGTATTCAGATGTGACTGTAGTACTA
>NW_027032330.1:0-4606 GCF_034236695.1 Oncorhynchus nerka
AAAAAGAACATAGACAACCCACCCCAGCTCACGCCTGACCAACCTAACACAAAGACATAACGAAGAACATAGACAACCCACCCCAGCTCACGCCTGACCAACCTAACACAAAGACATAAAAAGAACATAGACAACCCAACTCACGCCTGACCAACCTAACACAAAGACATAAAGAAGAACATAGACAACCCACCCCAGCTCACGCCTGACCAACCTAACACAAAGACATAAAAAAGAACATAGACAACCCACCCCAACTCACGCCCTGACCAACCTAACACAAAGACATAAAAAAGAACATAGACAACCCACCCCAGCTCACGCCCTGACCAACCTAACACAAAGACATAACGAAGAACATAGACAACCCAACTCATGCCCTGACCAACCTAACACAAAGACATAAAAAAGAACATAGACAACCCAACTCACGCCCTGACCAACCTAACACAAAGACATAACGAAGAACATAGACAACACACCCCAGCTCACACCCTGACCAACCTAACACAAAGACATAAAAAAGAACATAGACAACCCACCCCAACTCACGCCCTGACCAACCTAACACAAAGACATAAAAAGAACATAGACAACCACCCCAACTCACGCCTGACCAACCTAACACAAAGACATAACGAAGAACATAGACAACCCAACTCACGCCTGACCAACCTAACACAAAGACATAAAAAGAACATAGACAACCCACAGCTCACGCCTGACCAACCTAACACAAAGACATAACAGAAGAACATAGACAACACACCCCAACTCACGCCCTGACCAACCTAACACAAAGACATAAAAAGAACATAAACGAACACGACCCCAACTCACGCCCTGACCAACCTAACACAAAGACATAATAAAGAACATAGACAACCCACCCCAACTCACGCCCTGACCAACCTAACACAAAGACATAAAAAAAGAACATAGACAACCCAACTCACGCCCTGACCAACCTAACACAAAGACATAAAAAAAGAACATAGACAACCCAACTCACGCCCTGACCAACCTAACACAAAGACATAAAAAAGGAAGTCAGAACGTGACACTTGGGTTTGAAGGGCTTGAAATTGTATTTGGATGTAACTTTAATAATCTTTTTCTGTATTTTCATTACTACTGGATAGAGGCCAATTCTGCCCTACAGGGATTAAGGGCCAATTCTGCCCTACAGGGATTAAGGGCCAATTCTGCCCTACAGGGATTAAGGCCCAATTCTGCCCTACAGGGATTAAGGCCCAATTCTGCCCTACAGGGATTAAGGCCAATTCTGCCTACAGGGTTAAGGGCCAATTCTGCCCTACAGGGATTAGACAGGGCCCAATTCTGCCTCTACAGGGATTAGGGTCCAATTCTGCCCTGCAGGGATTAAGGGGCCAATTCTGCCCTACAGGCATTAGGGTCCAATTCTGCCCTACAGGGATTAAGGGCCAATTCTGCCCTACAGGCATTAGGGTCCAATTCTGCCCTACAGGCATTAGAGGCTCAATTCTGACCTAAATCAAATCAAATCAAATCAAATCAAATTTATTTATATAGCCCTTCGTACATCAGCTGATATCTCAAAGTGCTGTACAGAAACCCAGCCTAAAACCCCAAGCAACCAAACAATGCAGGTGTAAAAGCACCTACAGGCATTAGAGGCCCAATTCTGCCCTAGAGGCATTCGAGGTCCAATTCTGCCCTACAGGCATCAGAGGCCCAATTCTGCCCGACAGGAATCAGAGGCCCAATTCTGCCCTACAGGCATTAGAGGCCCAATTCTGCCCTACAGGCATTAGAGGCCCAATTCTGCCCTACAGGCATTAGAGGCCCAATTCTGCCCTACAGGCATTAGAGGCCAAATTCTGCCCTACAGGCATTAGAGGCCCAATTCTGCCCTACAGGAATTAGAGGTCCAATTCTGCCTACAGGCATTAGAGGCCCAATTCCTAGCCCTACAGGCATTAGAGGCCCAATTCTGCCTTACAGGCATTAGAGGCCCAATTCTGCCTTTTGAGCCTAATTCTGCCCTACAGGCGTGAGGCCCTAATTCTGCCCCTACAGGCATTAGGGCCCAATTCTGCCCTACAGGCATTAGAGACCCAATTCTTACAGGCATTAGGACCCAATTCCTTTCTGGGCGTGGGGTCTAATTAGTTAGTGTGATTTCTTGCACTTCAGCAGGATTTTTCCATTTCACTGCCAGTTTCCCCATGCAGATATGAGTCAGACCAGGCGGGCTATGAGTCAGACCAAACGATATCAATCAGACCAGGCAGATATAATCAGACCAAGGCAGATATAATCAGACCCGACCGATATAATCAGACCAAGGCAGATATGATCAGACCAAAGCCTGGCGATATAATCAGACCAAGGCAGGCAGATATAATCAGACCACCCAGATATAATCCAGACCAAGGCAGATATAATCTCAGGGATAATCAGAGCAAGGGTATAATCGGGCCAAAGGTAGATGCAATCATTCCAAGGCAGATATAATCAGACCAAGGCAGATATAATCAGACCAAGGCAGATATAATCAGACCAAGGCAGATATAATCAGACCAAGGCAGATATAATCAGACCAAGGCAGGCAGATATAATCAGACCAAGGCAGGCAGATATGATCAGACCAAGGCAGGCAGATATGATCAGACCAAGGCAGGCAGATATAATCAGACCAAGGCAGATATGATCAGACCAAGGCAGATATGATCAGACCAAGGCAGATATGATCAGACCAAGGCAGATAAAATCAGACCAAGGCAGGCAGATATAATCAGACCAAGGCAGATTTGATCAGACCAAGGCAGGTAGATATAATCAGACCAAGGCAGGCAGATATAATCAGACCAAGGCAGGCAGATAAGATCAGACCAAGGCAGGCAGATATAATCAGACCAAGGCAGGCAGATATAATCAGACCAAGGCAGGCAGATATAATCAGACCAAGGCAGGCAGATATAATCAGACCAAGGCAGGCAGATATAATCAGACCAAGGCAGGCAGATATGATCAGACCAAGGCAGGCAGATATAATCAGACCAAGGCAGGCAGATATAATCAGACCAAGGCAGATATAATCAGACCAAGGCAGGCAGATATGATCAGACCAAGGCAGGCAGATATAATCAGATCAAGGCAGGCAGATATGATCAGACCAAGGCAGGCAGATATAATCAGACCGAGGCAGGCAGATATAATCAGACCAAGGCAGGCAGATATAATCAGACCAAGGCAGGCAGATATAATCAGACCAAGGCAGATATAATCAGACCAAGGCAGATATGATCAGACCAAGGCAGATATAATCAGACCAAGGCAGGCAGATATAATCAGACCAAGGCAGATATAATCAGACCAAGGCAGGCAGATATAATCAGACCAAGGCAGATATAATCAGACCAAGGCAGATATAATCAGACCAAGGCAGGCAGATATGATCAGACCAAGGCAGATATAATCAGACCAAGGCAGATATGATCAGACCAAGGCAGATATAATCAGACCAAGGCAGGCAGATATGATCAGACCAAGGCAGGCAGATATGATCAGACCAAGGCAGGCAGATATAATCAGACCAAGGCAGATATGATCAGACCAAGGCAGATATAATCAGACCAAGGCAGGCAGATATGATCAGACCAAGGCAGATATAATCAGACCAAGGCAGATATAATCAGACCAAGGCAGGCAGATATAATCAGACCAAGGCAGATATGATCAGACCAAGGCAGGTTGATATAATCAGACCAAGGCAGGCAGATATAATCAGACCAAGGCAGGCAGATATGATCAGACCAAGGCAGGCAGATATAATCAGACCAAGGCAGGCAGATATAATCAGACCAAGGTAGATATAATCAGACCAAGAGCAGATATAATCAGACCAAGGCATATATAATCAGACCAAGGCAGATATGATCAGACCAAGGCAGATATAATCAGACAAAGGCAGATATAATCAGACCTGCTGCAGGCAGATATAACTGCACTGCAGGCAGATATAATCAGACCAAGGCAGATATAATCAGACCAAGGCAGATACAATCAGACCCAAGGCAGATATAATCAGACCAAGGCAGATATAATCAGACCAAGGCAGATATGATCAGACCAAGGCAGATATGATCCAGACCAAGGCAGATATAATCAGACCAAGGCAGATATATAAAAAATCAGACCCAGGCAGATATAATCAGACCCCAGGCGAGCGAAGATATATGTCCAGACCAGGTAGACGATATAATCAGACCAAGGCAGATATAGCTCAGGCCAAGGCAGATATAATCAGACCAAGGCAGATATAATCAGACCAAGGCAGATATAATCAGACCAAGGCAGATATAATCAGACCAAGGCAGATATAATCAGACCAAGGCAGATATGATGCAGACCAAGGCAGATATGATCAGACCAAGGCAGATATAATCAGACCAAGGCAGATATAATCAGACCAAGGCAGATATAGATCAGATGGCAGTCAAGACCAAGGCAGATATAATCAGACCAAGGCAGATATAATCAGACCAAGGCAGATATAATCAGACCAAGGCAGCAGTATAATCAGACCAAGGCAGATATAATCAGACCAAGGCAGATATAA
>NW_027032331.1:0-4607 GCF_034236695.1 Oncorhynchus nerka
CCCACTAACCAAGGGGGTATATCTTCTATCTACAGTATGGGGTTTCCCCACTAACCAAGGGGGTATATCTTCTATCTACAGTATGGGGGTTTCCCCACTAACCAAGGGGGTATATCTTCTATCTACAGTATTGGCGTTTTCCCCACTAACCATGGGGGTATATCTTCTGTCTACAGTATGGGGTTTTCCCCACTAACCATGGGGGTATATCTTCTATCTACAGTATGGGGTTTTCCCCACTAACCGTGGAGTATATCTTCTATCTACAGTATGGGGGTTCCCCACTAACCAAGGGGGTATATCTTCTATCTACAGTATGGGTTTTTCCCCACTAACCATGGGGGTATATCTTCTACCTACAGTATGGGGTTTTCCCCACTAACCATGGAGGGTATAGCTTCTATCTACAGTATGGGGTTTTCCCCACTAACCATGGGGTATATATTCTATCTACAGTATGGGGTTTTCCCCACTAACCATGGAGGGTATAGCTTCTATCTACAGTATGGGGTTTTCCCCACTAACCATGGGGGGTATATCTTCTATCTACAGTATGGGGTTTTCTCCACTAACCATGGGGGGTATATCTTCTATCTACAGTATGGGGTTTTCCCCACTAACCAAGGGGGGTATATCTTCTATCTACAGTATGGGGTATTCCCCACTAACCATGGGGGGTATATCTTCTATCTACAGTATGGGGTTTTCCCCACTAACCATGGGGGTATATCTTCTATCTACAGTATGGGGTTTTCCCCACTAACCATGGGGGTATATCTTCTATCTACAGTATGGGGTTTTCCCACTAACCATGGGGGTATATCTTCTATCTACAGTATGGGGTTCCCCCACTAACCAAGGGGGTATATCTTCTATCTACAGTATGGGGTTTCCCCACTAACCAAGGGGGTATATCTTCTATCTACAGTATGGGGTTTCCCCACTAACCAAGGGGGTATATCTTCTATCTACAGTATGGGGTTCCCCCACTAACCAAGGGGGTATATCTTCTATCTACAGTATGGCGTTTTCCCCACTAACCAAGGGGGTATATCTTCTATCTACAGTATGGGGTTTCCCCACTAACCAAGGGGGTATATCTTCTATCAACAGTATGGTGTTTTCCCCACTAACCAAGGGGGGTATATCTTCTACCTACAGTATTGGCTTTTCCCCACTAACCATGGGGGGTATATCTTCTATCTACAGTATGGGGTTTTCCCCACTAACCATGGGGGGTATATCTTCTATCTACAGTATTGGCTTTTCTCCACTAACCATGGGGGGTATATCTTCTATCTACAGTATGGGGTTTTCCCCACTAACCATGGGGGTATATCTTCTGTCTACAGTATGGGGTTTTCCCCACTAACCATGGGGGGTATATCTTCTATCTACATTATGGGGTTTTCCCCACTAACCGTGGGTATATCTTCTATCTACAGTATGGGGTTTCCCCACTAACCAAGGGGGTATATCTTCTATCTACAGTATGGGGTTTTCCCCACTAACCATGGGGGTATATCTTCTATCTACAGTATGGGGTTTTCCCCACTAACCATGGGGGTATATCTTCTATCTACAGTATGGGGTTTTCCCCACTAACCATGGGGGTATATCTTCTATCTACAGTATGGGGTTTTCCCCACTAACCATGGGGGTATATCTTCTATCTACAGTATGGGGTTTTCCCCACTAACCAAGGGGGTATATCTTCTATCTACAGTATGGGGTTTTCCCCACTAACCATAGGGGTATATCTTCTATCTACAGTATGGGGTTTTCCCCACTAACCATGGGGGTATATCTTCTATCTACAGTATGGGGTTTTCCCTACTAACCATGGGAGTATATCTTCTACCTACAGTATGGGGTTTTCCCCACTAACCATGGAGGGTATATCTTCTATCTACAGTATGGGGTTTTCCCCACTAACCATGGGTATATATTCTATCTACAGTATGGGGTTTTCCCACTAACCATGGAGGATATATTCTATCTACAGTATGGGGTTTTCCCACTACAGTATATCTTCTATAAGGGTTTCCCCACTAACCATGGGGGTATATCTTCTATCTACAGTATGGGGTTTTCCCACTAACCAAGGGGGTATATCTTCTATCTACAGTATGGGGTTCCCCCACCAACCACCATGGGGGGTATATCTTCTGTATCTACAGTATGGGGGTTCCCCACTAACCAAGGGGGTATATCTTCTATCTACAGTATGGGGTTTCCCCCACTAACCAAGGGGGGTATATCTTCTATCTACAGTATGGGTTCCCCTAACCATATCTTCTATCAAGGGGGCAAGGGGGTATATCTTCTATCTACAGTATGGCGTTTTCCCCACTAACCAAGGGGGTATATCTTCTATCTACAGTATGGGGTTCCCCCACTAACCAAGGGGGTATATCTTCTATCAACAGTATGGTGTTTTCCCACTAACCAAGGGGGTAGCATTCTACCTACAGTATTGGCTTTTCCCCACTAACCATGGGGGTATATCTTCTATCTACAGTATGGGTTTTCCCCACTAACCATGGGGGTATATCTTCATCTACAGTATTGGCTTTTCTCCACTAACCATGGGGGGTATATCTTCATCTACAGTATGGGGGTTTTCCCACTAACCATGGGGGTATATCTTCTGTCTACAGTATGGGTTTTCCCACTAACCATGGGGGCATTATGGGGGTTTTCCCCACTAACCATTATGGGGTATATCTTCTATCTACAGTATGGGGCTCCCCACTCAACCGTGGGTATATCTTCTTTACAGTATGTTTTCCCCACTCAACCATGGGGGCATAGGGGGCATATCTTCTATCTAGTATGGGGGTTTTCCCCACTAACCAGTACCTGGGGGTTTTCCCCACTAACCATGGGGGGTATCTTCTGTCTACAGTATGGGGGTTTTCCCAGCTCAACCATGGGGGTATATCTTCTATCTACAGTATGGGGGTTTTCCACTAACCGTGGGCATATCTTCTATCTACAGTATGGGGTTCCCCCACAACCAAGGGGGTATATCTTCTATCTACAGTATGGGGTTTTCCACTAACCATGGGGTATAGCTTCTACCTACAGTATGGGGTTTTCCCCACTAACCATGGGGGTATATCTTCTATCTACAGTATGGGTTTTTCCCCACTAACCATGGGGGTATATCTTCACCTACAGTATGGGGTTTTCCTCACTAACCATGGAGGGCACTAACCAAGGGGGTATATCTTCTATCTACAGTATGGGGTTTCCCCACTAACCAAGGGGGTATATCTTCTATCTACAGTATGGGGTTCCCCACTAACCAAGGGGGTATATCTTCTATCTACAGTATGGGGTTTTCCCCACTAACCAAGGGGGTATATCTTCTATCTACAGTATGGGGTTTCCCCACTAACCAAGGGGGGTATATCTTCTATCTACAGTATGGGGTTCCCCCACTAACCATGGGGGGTATATCTTCTATCTACAGTATGGGGTTTTCCCACTAACCATGAGGGTATATCTTCTATCTACAGTATGGGGTTTTCCCCACTAACCATAGGGGTATATCTTCTATCTACAGTATGGGGTTTTCCCCACTAACCATGGGGGTATATCTTCTATCTACAGTATGGGGTTTTCCCCACTAACCATGGGGGTATATCTTCTATCTACAGTATGGGGTTTTCCCCACTAACCATGGAGGGTATAGCTTCTATCTACAGTATGGGGTTTTCCCCACTAACCATGGGGGTATATCTTCTATCTACAGTATGGGGTTTTCCCCACTAACCATGGGGGTATATCTTCTATCTACAGTATGGGGTTTTCCCCACTAACCAAGGGGGTATATCTTCTATCTACAGTATGGGGTTTCCCCACTAACCATGGGGGTATATCTTCTATCTACAGTATGGGGTTTTCCCCACTAACCAAGGGGGTATATCTTCTATCTACAGTATGGGGTTTCCCCACTAACCATGGGGGTATATCTTCTATCTACAGTATGGGGTTTTCCCACTAACCATGGGGGTATATCTTCTATCTACAGTATGGGGTTTTCCCCACTAACCAAGGGGGTATATCTTCTATCTACAGTATGGGGTTTTCCCCACTAACCAAGGGGGTATATCTTCTATCTACAGTATGGGGTTTTCCCCACTAACCATGGGGGTATATCTTCTATCTACAGTATGGGGTTTCCCCACTAACCATGGGGGTATATCTTCTATCTACAGTATGGGGTTTTCCCCACTAACCAAGGGGTATATCTTCTATCTACAGTATGGGGTTTCCCCACTAACCAAGGGGGTATATCTTCTATCTACAGTATGGGGTTTTCCCCACTAACCATGGGGGTATATCTTCTATCTACAGTATGGGGTTTTCCCCACTAACCATGGGGGTATATCTTCTATCTACAGTATGGGGTTTTCCCCACTAACCATGGGGGTATATCTTCTATCTACAGTATGGGGTTTTCCCCACTAACCATGGGGGTATATCTTCTATCTACAGTATGGGGTTTTCCCCACTAACCAAGGGGGTATATCTTCTATCTACAGTATGGGGTTTCCCCACTAACCAAGGGGTATATCTTCTATCTACAGTATGGGGTT
>NW_027032332.1:0-4608 GCF_034236695.1 Oncorhynchus nerka
TTCTATTACTGTAACTATAGTGTTCTATTACTGTAACTATAGTGTTCTATTACTGTAACTCAACTATAGTGTTCTATTACTGAAACTCAAACCTAGTGTTATATTACTGTAACTATAGTGTTACTGTACTATAGTGTTCACTGTCACTATAGTGTTCCATTACTGTAACTATAGTGTTCTATTACTGTAACTATAGTGCTCTATTACTGTAACTATAGTGCTCTATTACTGTAACTATAGTGTTATATTACTGTAACTATAGTGTTCTATTACTGTAACTATAGTGTTATATTACTGTAACTATAGTGTTCTATTACTGTAACTATAGTGTTCTATTACTGTAACTAAAGTGTTGTATTACTTTAACTATAGTGTTCTATTACTGTAACTCAACTATAGTGTTCTATTACTGAAACTCAAACCTAGTGTTATATTACTGTAACTATAGTGTTCTATTACTGTCACTATAGTGTTCCATTACTGTAACTATAGTGTTCTATTACTTTAACTATAGTGTTCTATTACTGTAACTCATCTATAGTGTTCTATTACTGTAACTATAGTGTTCTATTAATGTCACTATAGTGTTCCATTACTGTAACTATAGTGTTCTATTACTTTAACTATAGTGTTCTATTACTGTAACTCATCTATAGTGTTATATTACTGTAACTACAGTGTTCTATTACTGTCAATATAGTGTTCCATTACTGTAACTATAGTGTTCAATTAATTTAACTATAATGTTCTATTACTGTAACTCATCTATAGTGTTCTATTACTGTAACTATAGTGTTCTATTACTGTCACTATAGTGTTCCATTACTGTAACTATAGTGTTCCATTAATTTAACTATAATGTTCTATTACTGTAACTCATCTATAGTGTTCTGTTACTGTAACTATAGTGTTCTATTGCTGTAACTATAGTGTTCTATTACTGTAACTATAGTGTTCTATTACTGTAACTCATCTATAGTGTTCTGTTACTGTAACTATAGTGTTCTATTGCTGTAACTATAGTGTTCTATTACTGTAACTATAGTGTTCTATTACTGTAACTATAGTGTTATATTACTGTAATTGTAGTGTCCTGTTACTGTAACTATAGTGTTCTATTACTGTTACTATAGTGTTATATTACTGTAACTCAACTATAGTGTTCTATTACTGTAACTATAGTGTCCTATTACTGTAACTATAGTGTCCTATTACTGTAACTATAGTGTTCTGTTACTGTAACTATAGTGTTCTATTGCTGTAACTATAGTGTTCTATTACTGTAACTATAGTGTTCTATTACTGTAACTATAGTGTTCCATTACTGTAACTATAGTGTCCTATTCATTTAACTATAGTGTTCTATTACTGTAACTCATCTATAGTGTTCTGTTACTGTAACTATAGTGTTCTATTACTGTAACTATAGTGTTCTATTACTGTAACTATAGTGTTCTATTCATTTAACTATAGTGTCCTGTTACTGTAACTATAGTGTCCTATTACTGTAACTATAGTGTTCTATTACTGTAACTATAGTGTTCTATTACTGTAACTATAGTGTTCTATTACTCTAACTCAACTATAGTGTTCTATTACTGTAACTATAGTGTTATATTACTGTAACTATAGTGTTCTATTCATTTAACTATAGTGTTATATTACTGTAACTCATCTATAGTTTTCTATTACTGTAACTATAGAGTTCTATTCATTTAACTATAGTGTTATATTACTGTAACTCATCTATAGTGTTCTATTACTGTAACTATAGTGTTATATTACTGTAACTCAACTATAGTGTATATTATTACTGTATTACTGTAACTATAGTGTTATATTACTGTAACTCAACCATAGTGTTCTATTACTGTAACTATAGTGTTCTATTACTGTAACTCAACTATAGTGTTATATTACTGTAACTATAGTGTTCTATTACTGTAACTCAACTATAGTGTTCCATTACTGTAACTATAGAGTTCCATTACTGTAACTATAAAGTTCCATTACTGTAACTATAGTGTCCTATTACTGTAACTATAGTGTTCTATTACTGTAACTATAGTGTTATATTACTGTAACTATAGTGTTCTATTACTGTAACTCAACTATTGTGTTCTATTACTGTAACTATAGCGTTCTATTACTGTAACTATAGTGTTCTATTACTGTAACTCAACTATAGTGTTCTATTACTGAAACTCAAACCTAGTGTTATATTCAAATCAAATCAAATCAAATCAAATCAAATTTTATTTGTCACATACACATGGTTAGCAGATGTTAATGCGAGTGTAGCGAAATGCTTGTGCTTCTAGTTCCGACAATGCAGTGATAACCAACAAGTAATCTAACTAACAATTCCAAAACTACTGTCTTATACACAGTGTAAGGGGATAAGGAATATGTACATAAGGATATATGAATGAGTGATGGTACAGAGCAGCATACAGTAGATGGTATCGAGTACAGTATATACATATGAGATGAGTATGTAGACAAAGTAAACAAAGTGGCATAGTTAAAGTGGCTAGTGACATAAGAATGCAGTCGATGATCTAGAGTACAGTATATACATATGCATATGAGATGAATAGTGTAGGGTAAGTAACATTATATAAGGTAGCATTGTTTAAAGTGGCTAGTGATATATTTACATCATTTCCCATCAATTCCCATTATTAAGTGGCTGGAGTTGGGTCAGTGTCAATGACAGTGTGTTGGCAGCAGCCACTCAATGTTAGTGATTGCTGTTTAACAGTCTGATGGCCTTGAGATAGAAGCTGTTTTTCAGTCTCTCGGTCCCAGCTTTGATGCACCTCTACTGACCTCGCCTTCTGGATGATAGCGGGGTGAACAGGCAGTGGTTCGGGTGGTTGATGTCCTTGATGATCTTTATGGCCTTCCTGTAACATCGGGTTTTATTACTGTAACTATAGTGTTATATTACTGTCACTATAGTGTTCTATTACTGTCACTATAGTGTTCCATTACTGTAACTATAGTGTTCTATTACTGTAACTATAGTGCTCTATTACTGTAACTATAGTGCTCTATTACTGTAACTATAGTGTTATATTACTGTAACTATAGTGTTCTATTACTGTCACTATAGTGTTCCATTACTGTAACTATAGTGTTCTATTACTTTAACTATAGTGTTCTATTACTGTAACTCATCTATAGTGTTCTATTACTGTAACTATAGTGTTCTATTACTGTCACTATAGTGTTCCATTACTGTAACTATAGTGTTCTATTACTTTAACTATAGTGTTCTATTACTGTAACTCATCTATAGTGTTCTATTACTGTAACTACAGTGTTCTATTACTGTCACTATAGTGTTCCATTACTGTAACTATAGTGTTCTATTAATTTAACTATAATGTTCTATTACTGTAACTCATCTATAGTGTTCTATTACTGTAACTATAGTGTTCTATTACTGTCACTATAGTGTTCCATTACTGTAACTATAGTGTTCCATTAATTTAACTATAATGTTCTATTACTGTAACTCATCTATAGTGTTCTATTACTGTAACTATAGTGTTCTATTACTGTAACTCAACTATAGTGTTCTGTTACTGTAACTATAGTGTTCTATATTAACTCAATATATAGTGTCCTGTTACTGTAACTATAGTGTTATATTTGTAACTCAACTATAGTGTTCTATTACTGTAACTATAGTGTTCTATTACTGTAACTCAACTATAGTGTTATATTACTGTTAGTGTTCTATTACTGTAACTCAACTATAGTGTTCCATTACAACTATAGAGTTCCATTACTGTAACTATAAGTTCCATTACTGTAACTATAGTGTCTATTACTGTAACTATAGTGTTCTATTACTGTAACTATAGTGTTATATTACTGTAACTATAGTGTTATATTACTGTAACTCATCTATAGTGTTCTATTACTGTAACTATAGCGTTTCTATTACTGTAACTATAGTGTTCTATTACTGTAACTCAACTATAGTGTTCTATTACTGAAACTCAAACCTAGTGTTTATATTCAAATCAAATCAAATCCAAATCAAATCAAATTGTATTTGTCACATACATGGTTAGCAGATGTTAATGCGAGTGTGGCGAAATGCTTGTGTGCTTTCTAGTTCCGACAATGCAGTGATAACCAGCAAGTAATCTAAATATGAGATGAGTATGTAGACAAAGTAAACAAAGTGGCATAGTTAAAGTGGCTAGTGACATAAGAATGCAGTCGATGATCTAGAGTACAGTATATACATATGCATATGAGATGAATAGTGTAGGGTAAGTAACATTATATAAGGTAGCATTGTTTAAAGTGGCTAGTGATATATTTACATCATTTCCCATCAATTCCCATTATTAAGTGGCTGGAGTTGGGTCAGTGTCAATGACAGTGTGTTGGCAGCAGCCACTCAATGTTAGTGATTGCTGTTTAACAGTCTGATGGCCTTGAGATAGAAGCTGTTTTTCAGTCTCTCGGTCCCAGCTTTGATGCACCTCTACTGACCTCGCCTTCTGGATGATAGCCAGGGTGAACAGGCAGTGGTTCGGGTGGTTGATGTCCTTGATGATCTTTATGGCCTTCCTGTAACATCGG
>NW_027032333.1:0-4608 GCF_034236695.1 Oncorhynchus nerka
AACCATGGCAGTACTACTGCCACGACATGACTGTAACTGCTTGGCATTACTACTGACCCATGCCTTTACTACTGGATCGCTGACATTACTGCTGAACCATGACATTACTACTGACGTGCCACTGCTGTGACATTTACTGCTGAGACGCATGACGTTGCTACTGCTCCATGACGTTGCCTGCTGAACCATGACATTCTACTGATGTTACTGCTGCACCATGACATTACTACTGACGTTACTACTGACCCATGACAATGCCACTGACATTACTGCTGGCACCGTGAGCGTGAGTACTGCTGCACCGTGACGTTGCTGCTGCGCCGCGTGACATTACTACTGACGTTATTTCTCCAACCATGGATGTACTTTCACTGCACCATGGCGTTACTACTGCATAATGACATCACCACTGACAGTACTACTGCACCATGACATTACTACTGCACCATGACATTAATACTGACGTTACTACTGCACCATTGACGTTACTGCTGGCACCATGACATTACTACTGCACCATGACGTTCACTACTGGCATTACTACTGCGTCATGACATTACTACAGCCATGACATTACTACTGAACCATGACGATTGCTACTGCACCATGACATTACTACTGAACGCGATGTTACTGCACCATGACATTACTGCTGAACCATGACATTACTACTGACATTACTACTGCACCATGACATTACTGCTGAACCATGAGCATTACTACTGCACCATGACATTACTACTGAACCATGACATTACTACTGACATCACTACTGCACCATGACATTACTACTGAACCACGACGTTACTACTGATATTACTACTGCACCATGACATTACTACTGAACCATGACATTACTACTGATATTACTACTGCACCATGACATTACTACTGAACCATGACATTACTACTGGACACATGACATTACTGCTGATACACTGCAACCATGACGTACTACTGAACCATGACATTACTACTGATATTACTACTGCACCATGACATTACTGCTGAACCATGACATTACTACTGCACCATGACATTACCACTGCACCATGACATTACTGCTGAACAATGACATTACTACTCAACCACTGACATTACTACTGCACCATGACATTACTACTGCACCATGACATTACTACTGCACCATGACATTACTACTGAACCATGAGCATTACTACAGAACCATGACATTTACTGCACCATGACATTACTACTCAACCATGGCATACTACTGCACCATGCCTTACTACTGACATTACTACTGAACCACTGACATTACTACTGCACCATGACATTACTACTCAACCATGACATTACTACTGCACCATGACATTACTACAGAACCATGACATTACTACTGCACCATGACATTACTACTGCACCATGACATTACTACTGCACCATGACATTACTACTCAACCATGGATGTACTACTGCACCATGACATTACTACTGCACCATGACATTAATACTGAACCATGACATTACTACGGCACCATGACATTACTACTGCACCATGACATTACTACTGCACCATGACATTACTACAGAACCATGACATTACTACTGAACCATGACATTACTACTGCACCATGACATTACTACTGAACCATGACATTACTACTGCACCATGACATCACTACTCAACCATGGCATTACTACTGCACCATGCCATTACTACTGAAACATGACATTACTACTGACATTACTACTGCACCATGACATTACTACTGAACCATTACATTACTACTGCACCATGACATTACTACTGAACCATGCCATTACTACTGATATTACTACTGACCCATGACATTACTACTGACATTACTACTGCACCATGACATTACTACTGACATTACTACTGACCCATGACATTACTACTGACATTACTACTGACACATGACATTACTACTGACATTACTACTCAACCATGACATTACTACTGAATCATGACATTACTATTGCACCCTGCCATTACTACTGCACCATGACATTATTACTGAACCATGACATAACCACTGCACCATGACATGACTACTGCACCATGACATAACTACTGACATTACTACTGACCCATGACATTACTACTGAATCATGACATTACTCTCTGCACTATGACATTATTACTGTACCATGACATGACTACTGTACTCATGACATAATCTACTGACATTACTACTGACCCATGACATTACTACTGAATCATGACATTACTACTGAACCATGACATTACTGCACCATGACATTACTACTGAACCATGACATTAATACTGCACCATGACATTAGCTTCTACCGAACCACATTACTACTGAAACCATGACATTACTACTGACATTACTACTGAACCATGACATTACTGAACCATGACATTACTACTGCACCATGACATTACTACTGCACCATGACATTACTACTGACATTACTATTGCACCATGGCATTACTACTGACCCATGACATTACTACTGACATTACTACTGCACCATGACATTACTACTGAACCATGACATTAATACTGACATTACTACTGCACCATGACATTACTACTGAACCATGACATTATTTACTGCACCATGACATTACTACTGCAACATGACATTACTGAACTATGATTACTACTGAACCATGACATTACTACCGCATCCATGACATTACTACAGAACCATGACATTACTACTGCACTCATGATATTACTGACATTACTACTGCACCATGACATTACTACTGACATTACTACTGCACCATGACGCTATTTACTGCACCATGACATTACTACTGACATTACTACTGCACATCATGACATTACATTACTGACCCATGACATTACTACTCAACCATGACATTAATACTGACATTACTACTGAACCATGACATTACTACTGCACCATGACATTACTACTGAAACCATGACATTACTACTGATATTACTACTGCACCATGACATTACTACTGAACCATGCCATTACTACTGCACCATGACATTACTACTGAACCACATTATTATTACTGGATATTACTACTACCATGACATTACTACTGAACCATGACATTACTACTGCACCATGACATTACTGCACTGACATTACTACTGAACAATGATACTTACTGCACCATGACATTACTACTGTACCATGACATTACTACTGCACCATGACATTACTACTGCACCATGACAGTACTACTGACATTACTACTGAACCATGACATTACTGCACCATGACATTACTACTGCACCATGACATTACTACTGAACCATGACATTACTACAGAACCATGACATTTTACTGCACCATGACATTACTACTCAACCATGGCATTACTACTGCACCATGCCTTTACTACTGACATTACTACTGAACCATGAC
This sequence comes from Oncorhynchus nerka, assembly GCF_034236695.1. NCBI lineage: Eukaryota > Metazoa > Chordata > Actinopteri > Salmoniformes > Salmonidae > Oncorhynchus > Oncorhynchus nerka. Next base: position 3,368 of record NW_027032333.1, read on the forward strand.
ATTATTATCACCATGACATTACTACTGAACCATGAATATTACAGAACTATGACATTACGCTACTGCACCATGACATTACTATTTCAACCATGGCATTACTTTGATTGCCTTTACTACTGAAACATTACATTACTACTGAACCATGACATTACTACTGACATTACTACTGCACCATGACATTACTACTGAACCATGACATTACTACTGCACCATGACATTACTACTGAACCATGACATTCCTACTGATATTACTACTGCACCATGACATTACTACTGACATTACTACTGACCCATGACAATACTACTGACATTACTACTGCACCATGACATTACTACTGCACCATGACATTACTACTGCACCATGACATTACTACTGACATTACTACTCAACCATGGATGTACTACTGCACCATGGCATTACTACTGCACCAATACATTACTACTGACATTATTACTAAACCATGACATTACTACTGAACCATGACATTACTACTGCACCATGACATTACTACTGCACCATGACATTACTACTGCACCATGACATTACTACTGAACCATGACATTACTACTGAACCATGACATCTACTGCACCATGACATTACTACTGCACCATGACATTACTACTGCACCATGACGATTACCACTGCACCATGACATTACTACTGACTATGACATTACTACTGCAACCATGACATTACTACTGCACCATGACATTACCTGACTGCTACTACCATGACATTACTACTGCACCATGACATTACTACTGAACCATGACATTACTACTGAACCATGACATTACTACTGCACCATGACATTACTACTGCACCATGACATTACTACTGCACCATGACCTCTACTACCATGACATTACTACTGAACCATGACATTACTACTGCAACCATGACATTACTACTGAACCATGACATTACTACTGCACCATGACATTACTACTGAACCATGACATTACTACTGCACCATGACATTACTACTGCACCATGACATTACTACTGCACCATGACATTACTACTCAACCATGGCATGTACTACTGCACCATGACATTACTACTGCACCATGACATTACTACTGAACCATGACATTACTACTGCACCATGCATTACTACTGCCATGACAGTACTACTGCACCATGACATTACTGCTGAACCATGAGCATTACTGCTGCACCATGCATGACATTACTACTGAACCGCTGACATTACTACTGCACCATGACATTACTACT
>NW_027032335.1:0-4609 GCF_034236695.1 Oncorhynchus nerka
CTCTCAGAGAAATCAGTAGTACTGCTAGGTTTTATACAGTAATAATATATATCTGCCTCACTCTCAGATAAATCAGTAGTACTGCTAGGTTTTACACAGTAATAATATATATCTGCCTCACTCTCAGATAAATCAGTAGTACTGCTGGTTTTACACAGTAATAATATATATCTGCCTCACTCTCAGAGAAATCAGTAGTACTGCTAGGTTTTACACAGTAATAATATATATCTGCCTCACTCTCAGTGAAATCAGTAGTACTGCCAGGTTTTACACAGTAATAATATATATCTGCCTCACTCTCAGAGGAATCAGTAGTACTGCTAGGTTTTACACAGTAATAATATATATCTGCCTCACTCTCAGAGAAATCAGTAGTACTGCTAGGTTTTACACAGTAATAATATATATATATCTGCCTCAATCTCAGAGAAATCAGTAGTACTGCCAGGTTTTACAGAGTAATAATATATATCTGCCTCACTCTCAGATAAATCAGTAGTACTGCTAGGTTTTACACAGTAATAATATATATCTGCCTCACTCTCAGATAAATCAGTAGTACTGCTAGGTTTTACACAGTAATAATATATATCTGCCTCACTCTCAGAGAAATCAGTAGTACTGCTAGGTTTTATACAGTAATAATATATATCTGCCTCACTCTCAGATAAATCAGTAGTACTGCTGGTTTTACACAGTAATAATATATATCTGCCTCACTCTCAGAGAAATCAGTAGTACTGCCAGGTTTTACACAGTAATAATATATATCTGCCTCACTCTCAGAGGAATCAGTAGTACTGCTAGGTTTTACACAGTAATAATATATATCTGCCTCACTCTCAGAGAAATCAGTAGTACTGCTAGGTTTTACACAGTAATAATATATATCTGCCTCACTCTCAGAGAAATCAGTAGTACTGCTAGGTTTTACACAGTAATAATATATATCTGCCTCACTCTCAGAGAAATCAGTAGTACTGCTAGGTTTTACACAGTAATAATATATATCTGCCTCACTCTCAGATAAATCAGTAGTACTGCTAGGTTTTACACAGTAATAATATATATCTGCCTCACTCTCAGAGAAATCAGTAGTACTACTAGGTTTTACACAGTAATAATATATATCTGCCTCACTCTCAGATAAATCAGTAGTACTGCTAGGTTTTACACAGTAATAATATATATCTGCCTCACTCTCAGATAAATCAGTAGTACTGCTAGGTTTTACACAGTAATAAACTATATCTGCCTCACTCTCAGATAAATCAGTAGTACTGCTGGTTTTACACAGTAATAATATATATCTGCCTCACTCTCAGAGAAATCAGTAGTACTGCCAGGTTTTACACAGTAATAATATATATCTGCCTCACTCTCAGAGGAATCAGTAGTACTGCTAGGTTTTACACAGTAATAATATATATCTGCCTCACTCTCAGAGAAATCAGTAGTACTGCTAGGTTTTACACAGTAATAATATATATCTGCCTCACTCTCAGAGAAATCAGTAGTACTGCTAGGTTTTACACAGTAATAATATATATCTGCCTCACTCTCAGAGAAATCAGTAGTACTGCTAGGTTTTACACAGTAATAATATATATCTGCCTCACTCTCAGATAAATCAGTAGTACTGCTAGGTTTTACACAGTAATAATATATATCTGCCTCACTCTCAGAGAAATCAGTAGTACTACTAGGTTTTACACAGTAATAATATATATCTGCCTCACTCTCAGATAAATCAGTAGTACTGCTAGGTTTTACACAGTAATAATATATATCTGCCTCACTCTCAGATAAATCAGTAGTACTGCTAGGTTTTACACAGTAATAATATATATCTGCCTCACTCTCAGATAAATCAGTAGTTCTGCCAGGTTTTACAGAGTAATAATATATATCTGCCTCACTCTCAGATAAATCAGTAGTTCTGCTAGGTTTTACACAGTAATAATATATATCTGTCTCACTCTCAGATAAATCAGTAGTTCTGCTAGGTTTGACAGAGTTTCATAAAGAACTGTACAAATGATACATTTGACATCAATATACAACATTTTTTTTAAACCATTATTAAATACAGTAATATAAGATCTGTATTTAAACATTTAGTTTTGAAATCAGCATATGTTTTTATCCAGGGCCTGGGGTAGGGGTACCAGGAACATAATGAGAATATAAGGAGTACCAGTACTGAGTCAATGTGCAGGGTACCAGGTAGTTGAGGTAATAATGAGGCTATAAGGAGAACCAGTCCTGAGTCAATGTGCAGGGTACCAGGTAGTTGAGGTAATAATGAGGCTATAAGGAGTACCAGTACTGAGTCAATGTGCAGGGTACCAGGTAGTTGAGGTAATAATGAGACTATAAGGAGAACCAGTCCTGAGTCAATGTGCAGGGTACCAGGTAGTTGAGGTAATAATGAGACTATAAGGAGAACCAGTACTGAGTCAATGTGCAGGGTACCAGGTAGTTGAGGTAATAATGAGACTATAAGGAGAACCAGTACTGAGTCAATGTGCAGGGTACCAGGTAGTTGAGGTAATAATGAGACTATAAGGAGAACCAGTACTGAGTCAATGTGCAGGGTACCAGGTAGTTGAGGTAATAATGAGGCTATAAGGAGAACCAGTACTGAGTCAATGTGCAGGGTACCAGGTAGTTGAGGTAATAATGAGACTATAAGGAGAACCAGTACTGAGTCAATGTGCAGGGTACCAGGTAGTTGAGGTAATAATGAGGCTATAAGGAGAACCAGTACTGAGTCAATGTGCAGGGTACCAGGTAGTTGAGGTAATAATGAGACTATAAGGAGTACCAGTACTGAGTCAATGTGCAGGGTACCAGGTAGTTGAGGTAATAATGAGGCTATAAGGAGTACCAGTACTGAGTCAATGTGCAGGGTACCAGGTAGTTGAGGTAATAATGAGACTATAAGGAGTACCAGTACTGAGTCAATGTGCAGGGTACCAGGTAGTTGAGGTAATAATGAGACTATAATTGAGGTAATATCCACATGTAGGTAGGTGTAAAAGTGACTACGCAATCTGGATAGAGTTTACATCTCCACATCCAGGGAGCTCACACTCACACACACACACACACACACACACACACACACACACACACACACACACACACACACACACACACACACACACACACACTGAGGGAATGTTGTGTTTGTTTAATATTGTTTTAGGACTATGAAAATGGACAAAATGATAGGCCTATGGATTATGAAAACAACAACAATAAATGGGAAAATGGGAGAGGAGAAATGACTAGAGACAGTGTTGTTTAACTCACTGACCAGGACCCATGAGTTCTTCTTACCTTTGTTCAGTAGAAAAGTCTCCCTTTCTAAACTGTATAGGATGACCCATAGACCAGTCACTCTTCATGGACACACAGCTGGGAACAGGGGAGGCTGGTCTCTCCTGCTTGATTGGACTTCAACACAACAGAGACAAACATTACATCTCTCATCTACTCTGAGCTCAGATTCCAAAACGCTATATGTCACTTTTCAGAAATGTTCGTAAATGAGCTTTTATTGTTTATAGAAATTATGAATGAGATGTTTTTTTCACTATCTAATCATGAGATGTGGTCGTTCAATGACAGCATGTATTTGTTCAATGTCTTTCACTTGATGTTTCATTTCAGAGAGAAAAATAATCATGTTTATTTTGCTAAAAGCTATATATCTGCCTCACTCTCAGAGAAATCAGTAGTTCTGCTAGGTTTTATACAGTAATAATATATATCTGCCTCACTCTCAGAGAAATCAGTAGTACTGCTAGGTTTTACACAGTAATAATATATATCTGCCTCACTCTCAGATAAATCAGTAGTACTGCTAGGTTTTATACAGTAATAATATATATCTGCCTCACTCTCAGTGAAATCAGTAGTACTGCTAGGTTTTACACAGTAATAATATATATCTGCCTCACTCTCAGTGAAATCAGTAGTACTGCTAGGTTTTACACAGTAATAATATATATCTGCCTCACTCTCAGAGAAATCAGTAGTACTGCTAGGTTTTACACAGTAATAATATATATCTGCCTCACTCTCAGAGAAATCAGTAGTACTGCTAGGTTTTACACAGTAATAATATATATCTGCCTCACTCTCAGAGAAATCAGTAGTACTGCTAGGTTTTACACAGTAATAATATATATCTGTCTCACTCTCAGAGAAATCAGTAGTACTGCTAGGTTTTACACAGTAATAATATATATCTGCCTCACTCTCAGAGAAATCAGTAGTACTGCTAGGTTTTACACAGTAATAATATATATCTGCCTCACTCTCAGAGAAATCAGTAGTACTGCTAGGTTTTACACAGTAATAATATATATCTGCCTCACTCTCAGAGAAATCAGTAGTACTGCTAGGTTTTACACAGTAATAATATATATCTGCCTCACTCTCAGAGAAATCAGTAGTACTGCTAGGTTTTACACAGTAATAATATATATCTGCCTCACTCTCAGAGAAATCAGTAGTACTGCTAGGTTTTACACAGTAATAATATATATCTGCCTCACTCTCAGAGAAATCAGTAGTACTGCTAGGTTTTACACAG
>NW_027032336.1:0-4609 GCF_034236695.1 Oncorhynchus nerka
CATTTACATTTACATTTAAGTCATTTAGCAGACGCTCTTATCCAGAGCGACTTACAAATTGGTGCATTCACCTTATGACATCCAGTGGAACAGCCACTTTACAATAGTGCATCTAAATCTTTTAAGGGGGGTGAGAAGGATTACTTTATCCTATCCTAGGTATTCCTTAAAGAGGTGGGGTTTCAGGTGTCTCCGGAAGGTGGTGATTGACTCCGCTGTCCTGGCGTCGTGAGGGAGTTTGTTCCACCATTGGGGGCCAGAGCAGCGAACAGTTTTGACTGGGCTGAGCGGGAACTGTACTTCCTCAGTGGTAGGGAGGCGAGCAGGCCAGAGGTGGATGAACGCAGTGCCCTTTGTTTGGGTGTAGGGCCTGATCAGAGCCTGGAGGTACTGAGGTGCCGTTCCCCTCACAGCTCCGTAGGCAAGCACCATGGTCTTGTAGCGGATGCGAGCTTCAACTGGAAGCCAGTGGAGAGAGCGGAGGAGCGGGGTGACGTGAGAGAACTTGGGAAGGTTGAACACCAGACGGGCTGCGGCGTTCTGGATGAGTTGTAGGGCTTAATGGCACAGGCAGGGGAGCCCAGCCAACAGCGAGTTGCAGTAATCCAGACGGGAGATGACAAGTGCCTGGATTAGGACCTGCGCCGCTTCCTGTGTGAGGCAGGGTCGTACTCTGCGGATGTTGTAGAGCATGAACCTACAGGAACGGGGATGCAGAACAGTCAAGAACAAGGCCACAATTTGCCGCATAATAAGGAGGTCTGGCTATCAAAGCATTAGCAGATGTCTTCATCTCCTCCCTGGCCAGGAAGACTCTGTGACATCAAAGAGGAGTTCTATAGGATTGCAGGTAAGAGGATCTACAAATTACAGGACAATCCGTTAACACATAGTAGGATACTCATTACTTTGCAGTGACAGGTTTCCCTAATGTCATTGCAGGACTGCACACATATGATAAAAGCCCTCAGGTGCCCATGAGGCCGATTTTGTGAATAGGAAATCCTTTCACAGCATTAATGTTCAGGTGAACATAACTTTGATATTGTCCATTGACTAACACTCTGCATTGCCATAGTGATGTGCATTGATTGGTGTAATATTCCTCATCTACATTTCAGATGGTCTGCACGCCACCAGTGATCAGCAATGTTGTGGCAAAATGGCCTGCCTGGGTCCATGACTCAGAATCTTTCGGCCTCTGAAATCTATCAGTGCCAAGGTAAGCCACACAACCCCCTATTTATGCAACTATCATGGCTGTGTCAAGATTATCACCGTGTTTATGAGGCAGTAATGATGAGATTTTTGTGCTGACAGGTGAATTCTCTGGTGTGTTGCTGGGAGACAGGGGCATGGCTGCTGGCCTTTCTCCTGACACCTTCACAGACCCCCAGGAAGCACAGCAGGCCTACAACCATGCCCATGCCAGGACCAGGGCCAGAGTTGAAATGACCTTACCTCCTGGAAGGCACGCTTTCACTGCCTTCACAATTAAGGGTCAGCCCTGTTAGGGCATGTGATATTACTGTGTGGCTTGTGCTGTCCTCCACAATGTGGCCTGCCTGAGGAAGGAGAGGCTCCCAGAGTGCCACCAGCCATGGACTGGGACAATCCGGCAATCTTTCCTGATGACGACAGTGGTTTGCCGCTGAGGACCAATATGTGTTGGAATTATTTTAGTTAGTATGTAAGCTAATTTGTTAAATATAACCTAAGGTGGCAGAGGAATTTGGTTTTTTGGTTCGTTTTTGACGACTCTTGGCCTCTTATGATGTTTCAGTCGGTATACCGTGTAATACAAGGCTGCAGGGGAGGCTACTGCATCCATTCATTTGTCTGTTCAGTTGATGTGTATGGATTTGTCCTGCATTTATCCGGGGTGTGCAGACATTGCAGGGTGTGTGGTATACAGACCTTTGGAATGTGTATGTATAACATGCTTGGATTCTGTGCTTTCCATCTTGTAGAGTCACTGTGACTTCCAGTTTTGAAAGGAGCTGATGGTTTACCTGCTTTGTTTTGTCCTTATTCAATAAAGGAGACATAATGTTACACATTGTGTTTTTATATTCATATGGAATGTGTATTTGTTTATATGACAGAGTACTAGGGCCACACTGAGAGAAAAAGATAAAGTCATAGAATTTATGAGGCTGGTTCTTTTCTGCAGAAAAAGCTACATATTGTTTTTACAGTTTTGATGCTTAAGGACAATGTGGGATACTTCTAATATTCTGGCACATCCAGCATGTCTTTGTTTATGAGGCCATACTGAAGTACAATTTCACGAAATGCCCCACATCTGTCATTTTAACAACTGTCCTCTTTAAAACAACTGGTTACAATATTATGACTTGTGTTTTTTCCTCCTGTGGCCCTAATATTCTATCATTTTATATATAGCCTTATAGTCTATGGAAACTAAATTATCTAATGATAGCAACATCATCTAAAAATCATTTTTATCCAAAATCATTGAAATTAATGATCACAAACGTTTGAAAATAATAACAGTGGGTCTAGTTATATGTATTAACAATGTATAATAGTGAGCAGTGAAATAACTATTGGTTTCCATTTTGTGGTGACTGCTGACTGACATTGGGATGAGATTAGAGCAGATCCCTGGATTTAGCCTGGTCTGGAGCAGGCTAGCTCCACAGAATAAATCTCCATGGTAATTTATACCATAACATATCCTCCTGCCCCTATCCCATCTTTAGTGCCACCAGGGGTGACAGCGGCCTAATTATTTTAGAGTTTTTAAAAGTGGTAGGACATATCTGATTTCCATTTTGGAAATCACAAGTTAAATATCCTGCTGCAGATTTAATCAAAGATCATGACCTGCAGGCTTTTTGATCTAAGGATTTCAGGGCACCTCCCTGCACTGAGAAGGCTAAACGTTTAGCTCTCACTGGTTCATCCACACAGGGTGGTACAGAGACAAAGGACACTGAATCAAACAGCCAACCAAGTGGATGACTATTGGTGCATTCGGAACCCCAGTCCACAAAAAACACAAAACACGACAAGTAACAAAACACTGATACACTGATAGACAAGGACAGACACACTGTCAGGTCTACTCCTGCTCCTCCCCTCCAGTTTTCGACTATCCCGGGATTACTAACCACTGGTCCTGGTATTCATCATTACCCGCACCTGGCATTTCATCATCATGCGCACCTGCGCTTCATCATTAGGCACACCTGGACTCCATCCCTTCACTGATTGCCTCCCCTATTTGTGTCACCTACTTAGTTCCATTCCCAGGCAGGATTGACTATGTGTTTCATGACTATAGGCGTTACTTATATTGGTCTATGGTCTGTTTATTATTAGGCTCACCACCTGCACTTGCTTTCCGACTCCCAGCGTATATGTTACACACACAAAATTAAAATAGAAAGACACACAAGCAATACAACAACAACCAAAAATATAATAATAGTACAAACAATACAACAAAAAAATTATGTGTTTTTCTGTGTGAAGTGGGGACTGTGAGTGGACACATGTTTGTGTGTCCCCTCAGTCCCCGCCATTCCATGATATATTGTTTAAACTTTTTGTTAAAGTTTTTTTTTTTGCTGTTTGCTTGAGTAATTGGAGATGGAAGGGAGTTCCATGCAGTCATGGCTCTGTGTAATACTCCCGTGAATTCTTTTTGAACTTGGAGACCATGAAGAGACCCCTTGTGGAATGTCTTGTGGGGCAGGTATGGGTGTCTGAGCTGAATATTATTTGATTATGCAGACAATCTGGAATATTCATTACAGTATTTCTCATAAAAACTACAAGAGAAGCAGTTAATCTATTGTCAACTCTCAACCAGGAAAGACTGGCATGCATGTTGTTGATGTTAGTTTGTATGTGCAGTTAAGGGCAAGGCGTACTGCTCTCCATTGAGCCAACTGCAGCTTTGCCAGGTCTTTACTTGCTCCACATGATCATATTATCGGACAGTAATCAAGAGCCTGAAAAACTACTGTAGTACAGTGGATTTTTGTGTTAAAAATGCAGAACATCTTTTTATAACAGACATACCCCTCCTCATCTTCACAACAACTTTGTCAATATGACTTGACCATGAAAATTTACAAGCCAATGTAATACCTAGGAGTTTAGCTTGTTCAACTCCAGCTGCATTTTCGGTCTTAGGGAATGTTTTCAACCAAATACAATGCTTTTAGTTTTAAATATATTTAAGACCAGTTTATTATAAATCACCTAGAACATATCGTAACTGCTAACTGCTACACACAGCCTACATCATTGTCACCATATTAATATCATATTCAACATAGCTACTATAATTAACACATTAGTAAACCCGCTACAATCATGGAGTACAGTGTGAAGCAAGCAGTTTAGCAGTTACACCGGCGTGCCTCGGTGGCAATAAACGGATACAACCAAAAGCTTACCTTGACTTGGAATAGTTCCAGTGTTAAACAGCCATAGCCAGCTAGCTAACATAGCATCCCTGTTTGAGCTGGGTGTTTGAGTAGGCTAAACTAGCTAGCTGCATTCGCTATCTAAGTAAGTAAAAAAAGAAGAAACTGTTTAAATATTGTCTTTCTCTCTCTTTGAGTCAACTACT
>NW_027032337.1:0-4612 GCF_034236695.1 Oncorhynchus nerka
TTCTTCTACCTCCCTCTCTCTTTTATCCTTCATTCTCTCTACTTCCTCTCTCTTTTATCCTTCATTCTCTCTACCTCCCTCTCTCTTTTATCCTTCATTCTCTCTACTTCCCTCTCTCTTTTATCCTTCATTCTGTCTACCTCCCTCTCTCTTTTATCCTTCATTCTCTCTACCTCCCTCTCTCTTTTATCCTTCATTCTCTCTACCTCCCTCTCTCTTTTATCCTTCATTCTCTCTACTTCCCTCTCTCTTTTATCCTTCATTCTGTCTACCTCCCTCTCTCTTTTATCCTTCATTCTCTCTACCTCCCTCTCTCTTTTATCCTTCATTCTCTCTACCTCCCTCTCTCTTTTATCCTTCATTCTGTCTACCTCCCTCTCTCTTTTATCCTTCATTCTCTCTACCTCCCTCTCTCTTTTATCCTTCATTCTCTCTACCTCCCTCTCTCTTTTATCCTTCATTCTGTCTACCTCCCTCTCTCTTTTATCCTTCATTCTCTCTACCTCCCTCTCTCTTTTATCCTTCATTCTGTCCATCTCAACGGCCCGTCTTGTTTTCCTCATGATCCACCCCGTCAGCTCTGATTAGGGTGACAACGTCCCAACTAATGAGAAAAACATTCACCTAATTCAAATCATGACTTTAAAATAGGTTTGTGTTGGAGTGAGGTTATCAGTTGATGCACGGTGGTAATCCAACTCAAAGTCTAAATAAGTTATAAAACCAGATATTAGTCAAGTCTACGGAAGCTATTCCAACTAATAGAGCCACTTGAATTTGAAAAGAGTCAACATAATTGTTTTAAAATGGGTAGGTTGAGTTAGAGGGTTGGGGAGGGGGGAGGAGAGGGGAGAGGGGAGGGGGAGGGGAGAGGGGAGAGGGGAGGGGGGAGAGGAGAGGGGAGGGGGAGGGAGAGGGGAGAGGGGAGGGGGAGAGGGAGAGGAGAGGGGAGGGGGAGAGGGGGAGGAGAGGGGAGGGGGAGAGGGGAGGGAGAGGGGAGGGAGAAGGAGAGAGGAGGAGGGGAGGGAGGAGGGGAGAGGAGGGAGGGGAGGAGGAGGGGGGAGGAGAGGGGAGAGAGGGGAGGGAGGGGAAGAGGAGGAGAGGAGGAGGAAGGGAGGAGGGGAGGAGGGGAGGGGAGAGGGGGAGAGAGGAGAGGGGGAGAGGGGAGAGGGGAGGGGGAGAAGGGGGAGGGAGGAGGGGAGAGAGAGAGGGGAGGGGAGAGGGGAGGGAGGAGAGGGGAGAGGAGAGAGGGAGAGAGGGAGGGGAGGAGAGGGGAGAGGGGAGGGAGAGGGAGAGGGAGAGGGAGAGGGCAGGGGGAAGGGAGGGAGAGGGGAGAGGGTAGGTTGGAGTTGGGGTTGCATAATCAGGTGAATACAATGGAAAGATCAGTGGGAGAGAGGAAGGGGAGGGGAGAGGGGAGAGGGTAGGTTGAGTTAGGGGGGTTGCATGATCAGGTGAATACAATGGAAAGATCAGTGGGAGAGAGGAAGGGGAGGGGAGAGGGGAAGGGTAGGTTGAGTTAGGGTTGCATAATCAGGTGAATACAATGGAAAGATCAGTGGGAGAGAGGGAAAGGGGAGGGGAGAGGGGAGAGAGTAGGTTGAGTTAGGGTTTGCCTAATCAGGTGAATACAATGGAAAGACTCATGGGGGGAGAGGGGAGAGAGGTGATTGAGTTAGGGGTTGCATAATCAGGTGAATACAAATGGAAAGATCAGTGGGAGAGAGGAGAGGGTAGGTTGAGTTAGAGTTGCATAATCAGGTGAATACAATGGAAAGATCAGTGGAGAGAGGGGAGAGGGTAGGTTGAGTTAGGGGTTGCATAATCAGGTGAAATACAATGGAAGATCAGTGGGGGAGAGGGGAAGGGGGAGAGGAGAAGGGAGGGAGAGGGTAGGTTGAGTTAGGGTTGCATAATCAGGTGAATACAATGTTTTAACATTAAGTGATGGCACTGTAGTGTGTTTCTGATCCAAAATGGCGATAGCTGCTTATATGTGTAGAAGGTGTTGTGTCCCCAGGATGGCAGCTTGACTGCAGCGTTATAAGTGGAGGTGCTACAGGCCTAACCTTGGTTTGATAATTGCTATGCAAAGGTTTCCTCCGGAAATGAATTAGTGATCAGTGGAGTGTTACAGAGAGCGAGCGTGTTACAGAGACAGAATGACAGATGAGACCAGCTTATGGACACACACACACAGACACACACACACATGCATGAGCATGCACAAACACACACAGCAGAACACATACCCCCACATAGAACCACATACACCCACGCTCTGAAAATACTTGATATAAACACATCCCACCTGAGAGGAAGGAAGAAGCACTAATATCACACACAACCAACCAGGTATCAGAGACTTACATCCCTACAGTCGTCTGGAAGCAACATGTTCTGTGCTTCTATTAGCACTAATATCACACACAACCAACCAGGTATCAGAGACTTACATCCCTACAGTCGTCTGGAAGCAACATGTTCTGTGCTTCTATTAGCACTAATATCACACACAACCAACCAGGTATCAGAGACTTACATCCCTACAGTCGTCTGGAAACAACATGTTCTGTGCTTCTATTAGCACTAATATCACACACAACCAACCAGGTATCAGAGACCACTTACATCCCTACAGTCGTCTGGAAACAACATGTTCTGTGCTTCTATTAGCACTAATATCACACACAACCAACCAGGTATCAGAGACTTACATCCCTACAGTCGTCTGGAAGCAACATGTTCTGTGCTTCTATTAGCACTAATGTCACACACAACCAACCAGGTATCAGAGACTTACATCCCTACAGTCGTCTGGAAGCAACATGTTCTGTGCTTCTATTAGCACTAATATCACACACAACCAACCAGGTATCAGAGACTTACATCCCTACAGTCGCCTGGAAGCAACATGTTCTGTGCTTCTATTAGCACTAATATCACACACAACCAACCAGGTATCAGAGACTTACATCCCTACAGTCGTCTGGAAGCAACATGTTCTGTGCTTCTATTAGCACTAATATCACACACAACCAACCAGGTATCAGAGACTTACATCCCTACAGTCGTCTGGAAGCAACATGTTCTGTGCTTCTATTAGCACTAATATCACACACAACCAACCAGGTATCAGAGACTTACATCCCTACAGTCGTCTGGAAGCAACATGTTCTGTGCTTCTATTAGCACTAATATCACACACAACCAACCAGGTATCAGAGACCACTTACATCCCTACAGTCGTCTGGAAGCAACATGTTCTGTGCTTCTATTAGCACTAATGTCACACACAACCAACCAGGTATCAGAGACTTACATCCCTACAGTCGTCTGGAAGCAACATGTTCTGTGCTTCTATTAGCACTAATATCACACACAACCAACCAGGTATCAGAGACTTACATCCCTACAGTTGTCTGGAAGCAACATGTTCTGTGCTTCTATTAGCACTAATATCACACACAACCAACCAGGTATCAGAGACCACTTACATCCCTACAGTCGTCTGGAAGCAACATGTTCGTACAACTTCTTCTTTATTATATTTTAAAATGTTACTTTTATTTAATCTCTCTCTCTGGCGCTCTCCTGCTCTCCTTCTCACGCCTCCTCTCTCGCGCTCTCTTTCTTTCAATTCAAGGGCTTTATTGGCATGGGAAACATGTTTACATTGCCAAAGCAAGTGAAGTAGATACTAAATAATAAAAATGTACAGTATAAATACAGTACAGTAAAACATCACACTTATACAAGTTCCAGAAGAATAAAGACATTTCAAATGGCATAATATGTATATATACAGTGTTGCAATGATTTGCAAATATTTAAATAAAGATACACCTCTCTCTCTCTCTTTCACTCTCTCTAAATATAAAATTTTTAAAACTCCTGTGGTATTCTCTTTCACTACAAACATCACCACCTTTTCTGCCTCACACACACACACACACACACACGCACACGCACACGCACACCACACACACACACACACACACACACCCACAAACATACAAACAGACACACACACACACACACAGACACACACACACACACACCCACAAACATACAAACAGACACACACACACACACACATAAACACACACATACACACACACACAAATACACAGAGAGAGACACGCAAACACCTGCTACGACAAGAGCTTGTGAAAACTAGTGCCTCTCCTTTCAAAAAGTAAGGGTGTCGAGGCCCACCTATTGAGAACTAAGCTGTTACCATCTAAAATAGAACTGAGGAACGGCACGCCCAAGGAACGGCCCGTCCAAGCCACCTGATACCCTACGCACGGCACCACACACACTGAGGCCCATCCAAGCCACCTGATAACCTACGCACGGCACCACACACACTGAGGCCCGTCCAAGCCACCTGATACCCTACGCACGGCACCAACACACACTGAGGCCCGTCCAAGCCACCTGATACCCTACGCACGGCACCACACACACTGAGGCCCGTCCAAGCCACCTGATACCCTACGCACGGCACCACACACACTGAGGCCCGTCCAAGCCACCTGATACCCTACGCACGTGCACCACACACACTGAGGCCCGCCCAAGCCACCTGACAACCTACGCACGGCAC
>NW_027032338.1:0-4612 GCF_034236695.1 Oncorhynchus nerka
ACGTTGTAATATAATAATAATATAGGACATTTAGCGAGACCTCCCTTCCCAGTAAACACAAACACCTTTGGTCAGCATGTCAAAATATGTTGGGAATATGAACAGATGCAGGATCTTAATTTGGGTAATCCTGCAGCAATAGTTCATGTGAATTTTTATGTGGATTATAATTAATGGACATTTTTGTCGGGGTTGATAAATTTTTTGTAAGGGAAAATCAAATCTGAAATTTCAAATCGTTTGCACATTGGTAAGATGTCACCGAGAAATCAGAATAGAATGTTGATTCCTGGCTGCCGTATAAATGATGTAGAACTGTAGAATTTAGAACGTAGCTGTTCTAAATATATCTGTGTGATGTCTTGTCAATTAGCAAACCATATCTTCCCAATTCACCATGTATACATGCTATCTGGATTTGTTGCCTCTCTCACACACATATTTCTGTCACGTCTGCCTGTGTGCTGTAGCTCGACTTGAGTTGCTTTTTTGACGGACAAAGGCTGATAATTAATGAATATACTATTTCATCCCTGTGTGTGTGTGCTTTCGTTAATGCCTGCGTGCGCGCACGTGTATATGTGTGTCCATGTGTGCATATGT
Source organism: Oncorhynchus nerka (assembly GCF_034236695.1). Taxonomy (NCBI): domain Eukaryota; kingdom Metazoa; phylum Chordata; class Actinopteri; order Salmoniformes; family Salmonidae; genus Oncorhynchus; species Oncorhynchus nerka. Next base: position 604 of record NW_027032338.1, read on the forward strand.
GTGTGCATATGTGTGTGGGTATGTGTGTGGGTATGTGTGCACACACGATTAGAGCATTAGTAGGGATATTCAATAAATATTCAATGCCAAATCTATCACCATTCAGGTGCTCTGTTCTGCTAGGCTTGCTGTGCCTGGACCTACTTCCTTTAGACGTATGGTCACCCTGAGGCTACCTACCCACCACCACCCAGCTCCACGCAGCCCTGACGTCTTCATGTATTTATGAGTCCATTAAAGAGCAGCACAAGGACAAGATCTAGCGCTGGCATCTTCCTCCCTCCCCTCCGTCCTCTCAGTGTTTAGCTCAGATTTATCTCCCGGCCCCAGACATGCCAGGCCTGATGGATGGAGCAACAAGGGGAAACGAGGGACACTTCTCAAGGAAATGCACTGACACCTACAGAGTAGCTATATACCGGTTTCATCAGTGCTTCTTCAGTAGGTCCATGTCAGTAATAATGAACCAGCTAGTTGTGTAAGGAGATTGTTAGCCATTGGGACTCACAAGTATGTCTAATATTACCTGTTTTGAGTACTTACAGAAAGTGCCATGTCAGCGTAATATGCATGAAGAAGAATTTATACATGTCTTATAAGACAACAGGAACTGTTATGAATATTTATAGCCGACCTTACAACATGAGATAAGCATGATAGAGGAATGTATAAATGCCTCACCACACGCGCTGAATGGCATTACTATAGAGCACCAGTGCCATCTCCCCATAAGCCCCTTATGCTCACTGGGCGGCGCAATCTGAACCCACAAAACCCTTTGTTTATGTATCATGTACCCAAGCAGATGGCCCATGTGGTACCTCCAATCTGGTGATGCCTTGATGCCAGTCTGTTGTGCCAGTCTTCAAAGCCCCTCCGCTGTGCCACCACATCTCCTCACTCCCTCCGCTGCGACACCACTTCTCCTCACTCCCTCTGCTGTGCCACCACATCTCCTCACTCCCTCCGCTGTGCCACCACATCTCCTCACTCCCTCTGCTGTGCCACCACTTCTCCTCACTCCCTCTGCTGTGCCACCACATCTCCTCACTCCCTCCGCTGCGACACCACTTCTCCTCACTCCCTCCGCTGTGCCACCACATCTCCTCACTCCCTCCGCTGTGCCACCACATCTCCTCACTCCCTCCGCTGTGCCACCACATCTCCTCACTCCCTCCGCTGTGCCACCACATCTCCTCACTCCCTCTGCTGTGCCACTTCATCTCCTCACTCCCTCCGCTGTGCCACCACATCTCCTCACTCCCTCTGCTGTGACACTACATCTCCTCCCTCCCTCCACTGTGCCACCATGTCTACCTACTCCCTCCGCTGTGCCACTACATATCCTCCCTCCACTGTGCCACTACATATCCTCCCTCCCTCCACTGTGCCACCATGTCTACCTACTCCCTCCACTGTGCCACTACATATCCTCACTCCCTCAGCTGTGCCACTACATATCCTCACTCCCTCAGCTGTGCCACTACATCTCCTCACTCCCTCCGCTGTGCCACTACATCTCGTCAATGGGCCTCAGAGAGAGAACACCTGAGGGGCTGAGACACCACCTGGCTCTAGAACATACAAAACTCTACATACAGCTAGCTAGCCTACCTCCCATGCATGCTAATGGAGCTAACAGGATGGAGGTTTTAAATGGAGCAAGCTACCTGGGACAGGGTGGATGCTTTAATGGACCTAAATAACAGGGTGGATGTTTTAGGACCACAATGCTACACATGAATATATGTGTGTGTGTGTATTGAATATTCACCGTGTATTTGGTGATGATCCTTGCTATGTGAAAAATACAGGAGGTCGTCATTGCCTATATGTAGACTTTACTGCACGCACACTTATGCATGCTTACACACACACACACACACACACACACACACACACACACACACACACACACACACACACACACACACACACACACACACACACACACACACACACACACACACACTCCAAATCTAAACGCCTACCGGTAGACTTCACCTGCTGTGGCCATCATCCAAATCTAATTACGGTGATATTGTATGGAATATAAGCAGGCAATGCCTATCTTTCTAGACACACACACACACACACACACACACACACACACACACACACACACACACACACACACACACACACACACTGAACCGCGGCTCTTGGGAATGGGGGCCCATATTAAGACAAAATGAAGCCACCCTCTATGAAGCACAGAAATGCAGAGTCACACACATACAAACAGTACACACACACACCATGGCACATATGCTTGAGTGTGCGCATCTACACACATACCATAGAACATATGCTAATTTGCCCACACACACACACAAACACACACACACCTTACAACCGCTAAACTCCCCCAAGAGAACACACAATAGCGATAATGATGTACATTACCAGCGATAATGACTACATTACCCAGCATCGCCGTGGGATCCAGACCCTGGAGGAGATCCGCTTCAAAGCCCCACCAAATGACACGCCTGTGCGGACACACACACACAATAGTACAGTATAGGAGCTAGAGCAGCACTAATGACAAATATCTAGTTTAAAAATACAGTAGATGTATCAAAAACTATCCCTCTCTGTGAGCAGTGGAAAAAGGTGTGTGGTGAGGAGATAGAGGAGAGAGAGTGTGTGTGTGTGTGTGTGTGTATGTGTGTGTGTGTGTGTGTGTGTGTGTGTGTGTGTGTGTGTGTGTGTGTGTGTGTGTGTGTGTGTGTGTGTGTGTGCGTGCGTGCGTGCGTGCGTGTGTGTGAGAGAGCATTTGTTTCATACACATGAGTATGGCCTGTGCTTTCTCAGAGTCATATTTAATTGAACAACCTCTCCATAAAACAACACAACAACAAGTCTCGTCTTGGCCATAGAGATCACAAATGCATTGTTTTATACATTTTTTTACCATATTTGATTCGTTTATGGAATGACATTTTTCTGACCAAGATGGCGATTTTCTTTAACATTTGGCTAGGTTGCCAGTAGCCATTTTACTGTTCTATTTATTGCTGTGTCCTTGGCAGACTTCAGCACTGATTCCATACTGCATTTATGTTACATGTACCATTCTCCTCAGGTAGTGGAGGTGGCAGATAGTCTGCGCTGTTTAACCCATATATCTCTGTGTTGTTTAACCCATAGGTCCCTGTGTTGTTTAACCCATAGGCAGGGTTAGGTAGGTTATTTTTCTAGATGTAATCCTTTACAGTTATCCTTTACAGTTACCTGTCCAAAAGTGTAATCAATAACATAACTTTTGGAATACCCAAACTCAGTAATGTAATCTGATTACATTCATTTACTCTTAGATGACTTTCCCCTTAAGAGGCATTAGATGAAGACAAAAATGTATGTTACTAATTGAACCACATCTATTGCAGGATAAATCAATGTTAAAGTTTACATAGCTGGCCATATATGGATGTTACATTTTACTTTATGGGTTGGTTATGTAGGCTTCTTCTAACCCATCGCTTTCTACTACATATAATATGATTAAATGATATCTTTACATTAAAAACCAGTCTATCAGAATTCCAGTCATTCCAATAAATGTTATACCCCTTGATCTTCAAGAATAGGACTTGGAAATATGGAAGTATAGATTAGCCACATTGTTTTACCTGAGCATGACCCCAAAACTAAGGACATATTAGCCAGCCTTACTTTGTTGTTTATGATTTTGTTGTCATGGAGGACTGATGGGGCTCATTGATTCGAGTTGAAAAATGTGTTCTGCGCTCATGGAATGGCATGCTTTGAGAACTACTGAAAAGTGCTATTTACATGTGAGCAACGAATGTCATATGCTGCATTTGCTAAAGGCCTATTGTTAAACTTGTTGTTGGTGACACTATGACATCTCTATAATATGCAGCTGTTTAAAGGGCACATCCAGAGATGAAACAATAACTAATTGGTTGCCTGTCCTCTGTTTTGGTAAAAAGCTGAGGGATGGGCCTTGAGAAATGTAACCACTCTCAGATGAATAGACAGA
>NW_027032339.1:0-4614 GCF_034236695.1 Oncorhynchus nerka
TACCAATGCGTGTTACCAATGCTGTGTTACCAATGCGTGTTACCAATGCGTTGTTACCAATGCGTGTTACCAATGCGTGTTACCAATGCGTGTTACCAATGCGTGTTACCAATGCGTGTTACCAATGCACCAGTGTTACCAATGCGTGTTACCAATGCGTGTTACCAATGCTTGTTACCAATGCTGTGTTACCAATGCGTGTTACCAATGCGTGTTACCAATGCTTGTTACCAATGCTTGTTACCAATGCGTGTTACCAATGCTTGTTACCAATGCGTGTTACCAATGCGTGTTACCAATGCGTGTTACCAATGCGTGTTACCAATGCTTGTTACCAATGCGTGTTACCAATGCGTGTTACCAATGCGTGTTACCAATGCTTGTTACCAATGCGTGTTACCAATGCGTGTTACCAATGCATGTTACCAATGCTTGTTACCAATGCGTGTTACCAATGCTTGTTACCAATGCGTGTTACCAATGCTTGTTACCAATGCGTGTTACCAATGCGTGTTACCAATGCGTGTTACCAATGCATGTTACCAATGCTTGTTACCAATGCGTGTTACCAATGCATGTTACCAATGCTTGTTACCAATGCGTGTTACCAATGCTTGTTACCAATGCGTGTTACCAATGCGTGTTACCAATGCTTGTTACCAATGCGTGTTACCAATGCGTGTTACCAATGCTTGTTACCAATGCTTGTTACCAATGCGTGTTACCAATGCTTGTTACCAATGCGTGTTACCAATGCGTGTTACCAATGCGTGTTACCAATGCGTGTTACCAATGCTTGTTACCAATGCGTGTTACCAATGCGTGTTACCAATGCTTGTTACCAATGCGTGTTACCAATGCGTGTTACCAATGCTTGCTGCGTGTTACCAATGCGTGTTACCAATGCTTGTTACCATGCGTGTTACCATGCGTGTTACTAATGCGTTACCAATGCGTGTTACTAATGCTGTTACCAATGCGTGTTACCAATGCATGTTACCAATGCTTGTTACCAATGCGTGTTACCAATGCATGTACCAATGCATGTTACCAATGCTTGTTACCAATGCGTGTTACCAATGCTTGTTACCAATGCGTGTTACCAATGCTTGTTACCAATGCGTGTTACCAATGCTTGTTACCAATGCGTGTTACCAATGCTTGTTACAATGCTGTTACCAATGCGTGTTACCAATGCGTGTTACCAATGCTTGTTACCAATGCGTGTTACCAATGCTTGTTACCAATGCGTGTTACCAATGCGTGTTACCAATGCTTGTTACCAATGCGTGTTACCAATGCTTGTTACCAATGTGTACAATGCTTGTTACCAATGCGTGTTACCAATGCTTGTTACCATGCGTGTTACCAATGCGTGTTACCAATGCGTGTTACCAATGCGTGTTACCAATGCTTGTTACCAATGCTGTGTTACCAATGCGTGTTACCAATGCGTTGTTACCAATGCGTGTTACCAATGCGTGTTACCAATGCGTGTTACCAATGCGTGTTACCAATGCTTGTTACCAATGCGTGTTACCAATGCTTGTTACCAATGCGTGTTACCAATGCTTGTTACCAATGCGTGTTACCAATGCTTGTTACCAATGCTTGTTACCAATGCGTGTTACCAATGCGTGTTACCAATGCGTGTTACCAATGCGTGTTACCAATGCGTAGTTACCAATGCGTGTTACCAATGCGTGTTACCAATGCGTGTTACCAATGCGTGTTACCAATGCGTATTACCAATGCTTGTTACCAATGCTTGTTACCAATGCGTGTTACCAATGCATGTTACCAATGCGTGTTACCAATGCGTGTTACCAATGCTTGTTACCAATGCGTGTTACCAATGCGTGTTACCAATGCGTGTTACCAATGCGTGTTACCAATGCGTGTTACCAATGCTTGTTACCAATGCGTGTTACCAATGCGTGTTACCAATGCGTGTTACCAATGCGTGTTACCAATGCTTGTTACCAATGCGTGTTACCAATGCATGTTACCAATGCATGTTACCAATGCTTGTTACCAATGCGTGTTACCAATGCTTGTTACCAATGCGTGTTACCAATGCATGTTACCAATGCATGTTACCAATGCTTGTTACTCGGTTTTGTTTGTTTGGAAAGTTTATTGTTTAATAAAAGTATATTGGAAAGTTATTGGTAGCTACCTAGCTTCTTATTTTGGATTCAGTGACGCAGTATCAGTTGGCATCAGTTGGCATCAGTTGGCATCAGTTGCCGGGACTGCTTGTATCTTTCCAGTGATCCTGCCGACCAAGGACGGTTCTGAACAGCTATTTGGCGTTGCAGCTAGCCGAGCTGCTAGCTAGCTGGACATCAAGCTAGTGAGGTGTTCCTGAGCGCAGCACGCTATGCTGTAAGCCGATGTGGCTGGGACAGCGGATTGTCTCGGGTTTGTGGCTGTCTAGATCCCTGCTGTTTGTTGTTTTCAATCTTTCCCGTGACCCGCCCTGTCTGGAACTGCGAGGAGTAACAGCCTAACATACGTTGCTAGTTACCATGACAAAGACCAGCGCCGGCGGGAGTAGCGTTGAGGACAGTGGTGTCTCTCTATCACACCTGAAGGATCTTTTAAACTAACAAAAAGAGACCTACAAGCAGTTGTTACAACAAGAAAATTGTTTCAAGAGTTTTGTCCAAATACTTGTGGATTCTACTAATAAAAGAGTGGACGACCTGACCAGAGAGGTCCAGGACCTGAAGAACAGTTTGCAGTTCTCCCAGGTCAGAATGGACGACCTGACCAGAGAGGTCCAGGACCTGAAGAACAGTTTGCAGTTCTCCCAGAGTCAGAGTGGATGACCTGACCAGAGAGGTCCAGGACCTGAAGAACAGTTTGCAGTTCTCCCAGAGTCAGAGTGGATGACCTGACCAGAGAGGTCCAGGACCTGAAGAACAGTTTGCAGTTCTCCCAGAGTCAGAGTGGATGACCTGACCAGAGAGGTCCAGGACCTGAAGAACAGTTTGCAGTTCTCCCAGGTCAGAATGGACACCCTGACCAGAGAGGTCCAGGACCTGAAGAACAGTTTGCAGTTCTCCCAGGTCAGAGTGGATGACCTGACCAGAGCGGTCCAGGACCTGAAGAACAGTTTGCAGTTCTCCCAGAGTCAGTTTGACGAGTTTAAACAGGAGAACGACAAGGTGACAGCAATCTGTAAGTCATTGAGAGAGGACATCAGTTCTGTCTGTGAAATCAGACTCTGTCGAGGGATGATCAAGGCGAAACAACATGGTTGTGGAGAGAACGGCAAGATGACAGCGATCTGTAAGTCATTGAGAGAGAACATCAGTTCTGTCTGTGAATCCAGTTTAAACAGGAGAACGGCAAGGTGACAGCGATCTGTAAGTCATTGAGAGAGAACATCAGTTCTGTCTGTGAATCCAGTTTAAACAGGAGAACGGCAAGGTGACAGCGATCTGTAAGTCATTGAGAGAGAACATCAGTTCTGTCTGTGAATCCAGTTTAAACAGGAGAACGGCAAGGTGACAGCGATCTGTAAGTCATTGAGAGAGAACATCAGTTCTGTGTGTGAATACAGATAAAAAGCTGCTTTTGCAACAGCTAATGGGGACCCTAATAAAATCCCAAATCCCAAAATAATGCTACTTTCATCAACATAGTGTTTTGCTTATTCTCAGGTGCATCCGATTCAGTAACAACTGTCACACAGGTTGTGACCCCTTGGAGATGCTCTGGGTGTCCGAGAGGTTATGTTTGATCGGATCTACTTACTTACACATACTTACTCATGAATGTGCACTGGGGGGGTCAAATGCTGCTTCAGGTTATCATTTCTTTTTCTTTTTTTGGAACTTGTTTTAATCGAGGTGAGAAGTGGGATTAAATCAAATCAAATGTTATTAGTCACATGACCCGAATACAACAGGTGTTGTAGACCTTACAGTGAAATGCTGAAAACAACAGGTGTAGTAGACCTTACAGTGAAATGCTGAATACAACAGGTGTAGTAGACCTTACAGTGAAATGCTGAATACAACAGGTGTTGTAGACCTTACAGTGAAATGCTGAATACAACAGGTGTAGTAGACCTCACAGTGAAATGATGAATACAACAGTTGTAGTAGACCTCACAGTGAAATGATGAATACAACAGTTGTAGTAGACCTCACAGTGAAATGATGAATACAACAGTTGTAGTAGACCTCACAGTGAAATGCTGAATACAACAGGTGTAGTAGACCTCACAGTGAAATGCTGAATACAACAGTTGTAGTAGACCTTACAGTGAAATGCTGAATACAACAGGTGTAGTAGACCTTACAGTGAAATGCTGAATACAACAGGTGTAGTAGACCTTACAGTGAAATGCTGAATACAAAAGGTGTAGTAGACCTCACAGTGAAATGCTGAATACAACAGGTGTAGTAGACCTTACAGTGAAATGCTGAATACAACAGGTGTAGTAGACCTTACAGTGAAATGCTGAATACAACAGGAGTAGTAGACCTTACAGTGAAATGCTGAATACAAAAGGTGTAGTAGACCGCACAGTGAAATGCTGAATACAACAGGTGTAGTAGACCTCACAGTGAAATGCTGAATACAACAGGTGTAGTAGAC
>NW_027032340.1:0-4617 GCF_034236695.1 Oncorhynchus nerka
TGTTATGTTCTGTTAATTACTGATGTCCCCTTTAAGGATGGAGCACCCTTGGTCATGCGCAGTATTGTTCTATGTTATTCTGGTACTAACTAGTTTGAGTAAATGTGAAGCTCAGTTCAATTGCTTGTATTCCGAGTCTTTCTTATTACATAAATAAGTACTAAGTGTTAAGACACTACAATGGCGACGAGGATGATTACCTGCAGTGTGCATCACGAATTCAGATGGAGTTCGTAGGAAGAGAGGAAGATTTTGACCCTGTAGCACAACAGCTAGCAAGCAGTGAAAACGAGGGAGAGCTGACGAGAACGAGGCGGCAGATCAAAGACCTGTGGAGCCGGAGGTAAAGAGAATGGCTAGCATCGGGAAAATAGATGTGTTTGATGACACGCAAGAAAACTGGGCAACTTACATTGAACGACTGGAACAGTACTTCATTGCAAACGACATTGCTGATAACAAAGAGTACCAGCGTTGTTGAGTTTAATTGGCCCAAAACCATACAGTTTGCTAAGAGATCTGACTGCCCCTCTGAAGCCCTCAAATAAAACATTCACAGAGATTGTGGAGATATTGCAAAATCACCTATCACCTAAACCACTCCTCATCGCGGAACGTTTTCGTTTCCACAAGAGAGATCAGAATGAGGGGAGGGGTTAGTACATATGTAGCAGTGTTGAAGAAACTGTCGGAACATTGCCAGTTGGGAGAGAACCTAAATGACACATTAAGGGATAGATTTGTTTGTGGACTGAAACATGAACACATTCAAAAACGTTTGCTCACAGAATCAGAGCTCACGTTTGCAAAGGCTGTTGAAATTGCTGTGGCTATGGAAATCGCGACTAAAGATGCATTTGAGTTGCAAAGTAAAAGAAGTACTGACCTGTCACAAATTTCCCTGCACAAGTTTTCACGCAGTCGACAGCGCCCCCGTGTGGCCGAAAAATGCAACAGGTGTGACAGAGATGGTCACAGAGCAGAGGATTGCCGTTTCAAAGACGAAATTTGTCACAAATGCAGTAGAAGGGGCACATTCAAAGAGCATGCAAAGCAAAATTCAGTCACAACAGGAAAACTGAGAAAATTAAAGGGTCTGTGAATGCACTAGCAGAGAACAGTGGCAGTGATTCAGATGAACGATTAATTGGTACAATGGAGTTAAACACAGTGACTTCTCCCAGCAGTAGCATAATATGGGTGACACCAGATATCGAAGGCAAACCCCTCAAAATGGAGCTGGACACAGGATCTGCAGTGTCTATAATTTCCACTACTGTCTACAATGAGCATTTTAAGGCTATCAAGCTGAAGAACACAAATGTGTTGCTGAAGACATACTCAGGAGAGAGATTGAGTCCAATGGGGGCGTTGCAAGTCAGAGTGCATTATGGGGGGCAAACACAGCAGTTACAGCTGTATGTTGTGCCTGGAACTGGCCCCCATTATTTGGCAGGGAATGGCTTTCAAAAATAAAGCTGAATTGGTGTGACTTGAAAATGCTCCACACGTTCCAGTCCAAAGAGAAAGGCACAGACCAAACACTGGAACACTTGCGGAAGAAATACAACACAGTTTTCAGTGATCAGATGGGAACAGTAAAAGGCTTCACAGCAAAACTTGTACTAAGAGATGATGCAACCCCAAAATTCTGCAAAGCCAGATCTGTTCCATACTCCCTGAGACCAAAGGTGGAAGCGGAAATCGATCGCTTGCAGGATACAGGGATCCTGACGAAAGTGGACAGAAGCGAATGGGCCACACCCATAGTTCCTATTGTGAAGAAAGACGGGTCTGTTAGAATGTGTGGGGACTTCAAGGTAACTGTGAATCCAATGTTGCATGTGGACCAATACCCCCTACCACGTCTGGATGACATCTTTGCTGCACTAGCTGGTGGGAAACACTTCAGTAAAATCGATCTGAAACAGGCTTACCTGCAGCTACCGGTTGAAGAGAGTTCCAAACAGTACCTGACAATAAACACACACAAAGGTCTATACAGGTATAACCGCCTGGTTTTTGGCATTGCATCAGCCCCAGCCATTTGGCAACGAACTATTGACCAGATTTTGCAAGGAATCCCAGGAACCCAGTGTATCCTGGATGACATGATCATAACAGGACGCACCGACAAAGAGCACCTGGCTAACCTGGAAGAGGTCCTGAAAAGACTGAAAGAGTATGGTCTACAGGCAAACTTAAAGAAGTGTGAGTTCTTCAAAGACAAGATTGTCTTCTGTGGATATGAGATTGACTGCAATGGATTGCACAAAACACAGGACAAAATCGAGGCAGTGGTACAGGCACCACGACCACAAAATATCACAGAAGTGAGATCTTTCACGGGACTGATCAATTACTACAGAAGATTCCTCCCAAACCTTTCAGCAGTACTCCAGCCTCTAAATCAGCTCCTGGAAAAGAATAGGACATGGCGGTGGACAGAGCAGTGTGAAAATGCATTTCTGGAGGCAAAACGGCTCATAACATCTGAACAGGTCCTGATGCATTACGACCCTGAAATGCCAGTGAAGTTGGCTTGTGATGCGTCCCCTTATGGATTAGGGGCAGTCCTTTCACACACACTGAAAGATGGGTCAGAGAGGCCAGTTGCATTCGCGTCACGAACATTGAATGATGCAGAGAAAAACTACTCACAAATCGACAAAGAAGCACTGGCACTAGTGTGGGGCGTCAAGAAATTCCACGCATACCTATATGGCAAGCGTTTCACACTGGTTACAGATCACCAGCCGTTGCTTTCCATTTTCAGTCCAAAGAAATGCATTCCGGCAATGACAGCAGCCAGGTTACAGCGATATGCCCTGTTCCTTGCCAGTCATATGTATGACATTGAGTTTAAGCCGTCATCCCTCCACACAAATGCAGATGGATTATCCAGACTGCCGTGTACAAGAGAAAGACAAGGAGGGTGGATGCAGTGGACATGTTCCATACCGCTCAGCTTGAGGCACTACCAGTCACAAGCACAGTTATCAAACAGGAGACAAGGAAAGATGTGACCTTGTCAAAAGTGTACACCTACACCATGTCAGGATGGCCAGCTACTGGCAGAAAGGAGCTGACTCCGTATTTCCAGCGGAGAAACGAAATTACAACGTACCAAGGATGTTTGATGTGGGGAATGAGAGTCATGATACCCCAGAAATGCCAACATCTAGTCTTGCAGCAACTACATGAAGGTCATGTTGGAATTGTCAAAATGAAGCTGCTCGCGAGGAGCCACTTCTGGTGGCCAGGTCTGGACCAACAGATAGAAAATATGGCAAAGAACTGTAGTGGATGTTTGGAAACCCTTCACATGCCTGCTCCTGTCCCAGTCCACCCATGGGAATGGCCCGCAGAGCCATGGCAGAGAATTCATGTGGACTACGCTGGTCCCTTTGAAAAGCACATGTTTCTGGTTATAGTTGATGCCCATTCCAAATGGCCAGAGGTGTTTTGCACTGACTCCTCCACCTCAGCTCAGACGATAGAGTGTCTCAGAACAACGTTTGCACGCTTCGGTTTGCCACTGCAGCTGGTAAGTGACAACGCGCAAGCTTTTGTAAGTGACGAGTTTACAAGATTCATGTCAGTAAATGGAATCAAACACTCAACCTCAGCTCCGTACCACCCTGCCACCAATGGGCTGGCAGAACGCTTTGTGCAAACCCTAAAGCAAGGACTCCGTGCAGCAAAAGCGAGACGAAGGGACTTTGCAAACAAAACTGGCCAAGTTCCTGGCCTCCTACCGAAACACCCACATGCCACGACAAATGAAAGCCCAGCCGCACTGATGTTCGGGAGGCCTCTCCGCACACAGCTGGACATCATGAAGCCAAACAGGCGTAATGAAGTGCTGAACAAACAAGCCAAGATGCTCTCCGGTGGCCGGGAGCGCCATCTCCAAACAGGACAGGAAGTGATGGTGCGAGACTACAGAAGAGGAGGGAAATGGACAAGAGGACCGTACACACACAAACGGGACCCAGAACTTACCAGGTTCAAGTGAGCCCAGACATAATGTGGCGGCGTCACATTAACCAAATGCATTCCACGGAAAACAGCACAACAATCGAGAGAGAACAGGCACAGAGAGCTCCTGAGAGTGACACACAGGGAACTGTAGAGGACGGTGGGGCAGTAGAGAGACCCCAGGCTGAAAGAAGGGAACGTGTTGATGAAGGTGCTGCTATAGCAGACGCTATAATGGAACAAGCACACACTGAGGATGTTCAGGAGCCTCCAGACAATCCGGCGCTACCCAGAAACGAAGGCACCGTCCACCAGACAGACTAGACTTATAAACAAACAAACAAAAAACGAACTGTTCAAGTTCAAATTAAAAGATGCAAAATAACTACAAGAAGTTCTGGGAAATGTTTCAGTTGTGGTTTGGTAAAAGTAACTCTGATTGTATAAGAGAAGGAATGTTATGTTCTGTTAATTACTGATGTCCCCTTTAAGGATGGAGCACCCTTGGTCATGCGCAGTATTGTTCTATGTTATTCTGGTACTAACTAGTTTGAGTAAATGTGAAGCTCAGTTCAATTGCTTGTATTCCGAGTCTTTCTTATTACATAAATAAGTACTAAGTGTTAAGACACTACA
>NW_027032341.1:0-4617 GCF_034236695.1 Oncorhynchus nerka
CTCACTACAACTCCTTCCTGAGCTCCAGGACATATCATGTGTTTTATAGTGATAGTCTCTCACTACAACTCCTTCCTGAGCTCCAGGACATATCATGTGTTTTATAGTGATAGTCTCTCACTACAACTCCTTCCTGAGCTCCAGGACATATAATGTGTTTTATAGTGATAGTCTCTCACTACAACCCTTCCTTGTTCCAGGACATATCATGTGTTTTATAGTGATAGTCTGTCTGACTACAACTCCTTCCTGAGCTCCAGGACATATCATGTGTTTTATAGTGATAGTCTCTCACTACAACTCCTTCCTGAGCTCCAGGACATATCATGTGTTTTATAGTGATAGTCTGTCTGACTACAACTCCTTCCTGAGCTCCAGGACATATCATGTGTTTTTATAGTGATAGTCTCTCACTACAACCTTCCTGAGCTCCAGGACATATCATGTGTTTTATAGTGATAGTCTGTCTGACTACAACTCCTTCCTGAGCTCCAGGACATATCATGTGTTTTATAGTGATAGTCTGTCTGACTACAACTCCTTCCTGAGCTCCAGGACATATCATGTGTTTTATAGTGATAGTCTCACTACAACTCCTCTTTCCTCCAGGACATATCATGTGTTTTATAGTGATAGTCTGTCTGACTACAACCTTCCTGAGCTCCAGGACATATCATGTGTTTTATAGTGATAGTCTGTCTGACTACAACTCCTTCCTGAGCTCCAGGACATATCATGTGTTTTATAGTGATAGTCTCTCACTACAACTCCTTCCTGAGCTCCAGGACATATCATGTGTTTTATAGTGATAGTCTGTCTGTTCTACAACTCCTTCCTGAGCTCCAGGACATATCATGTGTTTTATAGTGATAGTCTCTCACTACAACTCCTTCCTGAGCTCCAGGACATATCATGTGTTTTATAGTGATAGTCTCTCACTACAACTCCTTCCTGAGCTCCAGGACATATCATGTGTTTTATAGTGATAGTCTGTCTGACTACAACTCCTTCCTGAGCTCCAGGACATATCATGTGTTTTATAGTGATAGTCTCTCACTACAACTCCTTCCTGAGCTCCAGGACATATCATGTGTTTTATAGTGATAGTCTGTCTGACTACAACTCCTTCCTGAGCTCCAGGACATATCATGTGTTTTATAGTGATAGTCTGTCTGACTACAACTCCTTCCTGAGCTCCAGGACATATCATGTGTTTTATAGTGATAGTCTCTCACTACAACTCCTTCCTGAGCTCCAGGACATATCATGTGTTTTATAGTGATAGTCTGTCTCACTACAACTCCTTCCTGAGCTCCAGGACATATCATGTGTTTTATAGTGATAGTCTCTCACTTCCTGAGCTCCAGACAACTCCTTCCCTGAGCTCCAGGACATATCATGTGTTTTATAGTGATAGTCTCTCTGACTACAACTCCTTCCTGAGCTCCAGGACATATCATGTGTTTTATAGTGATAGTCTCTCACTGTTCTACAACTCCTTCCTGAGCTCCAGGACATATCATGTGTTTTATAGTGATAGTCTGTCTCACTACAACTCCTTCCTGAGCTCCAGGACATATCATGTGTTTTATAGTGATAGTCTCTCACTACAACTCCTTCCTGAGCTCCAGGACATATCATGTGTTTTATAGTGATAGTCTCTCACTACAACTCCTTCCTGAGCTCAGGACATATCATGTGTTTTATAGTGATAGTCTCCTCACTACAACTCCTTCCTGAGCTCCAGGACATATCATGTGTTTTATAGTGATAGACAACTCCTTCCTGAGCTCCAGGACATATCATGTGTTTTATAGTGATAGTCTCACTACAACTCCTTCCTGAGCTCCAGGACATATCATGTGTTTTATAGTGATAGTCTCTCACTACAACTCCTTCCTGAGCTCCAGGACATATCATGTGTTTTATAGTGATAGTCTCTCACTACAACTCCTTCCTGAGCTCCAGGACATATCATGTGTTTTATAGTGATAGTCTGTCTCACTACAACTCCTTCCTGAGCTCCAGGACATATCATGTGTTTTATAGTGATAGTCTGTCTCACTACAACTCCTTCCTGAGCTCCAGGACATATCATGTGTTTTATAGTGATAGTCTCTCACTACAACTCCTTCCTGAGCTCCAGGACATATCATGTGTTTTATAGTGATAGTCTGTCTGACTACAACTCCTTCCTGAGCTCCAGGACATATCATGTGTTTTATAGTGATAGTCTCTCACTACAACTCCTTCCTGAGCTCCAGGACATATCATGTGTTTTATAGTGATAGTCTCTCACTACAACTCCTTCCTGAGCTCCAGGACATATCATGTGTTTTATAGTGATAGTCTCTCACTACAACTCCTTCCTGAGCTCCAGGACATATCATGTGTTTTATAGTGATAGTCTGTCTGTTCTACAACTCCTTCCTGAGCTCCAGGACATATCATGTGTTTTATAGTGATAGTCTCTCACTACAACTCCTTCCTGAGCTCCAGGACATATCATGTGTTTTATAGTGATAGTCTCTCACTACAACTCCTTCCTGAGCTCCAGGACATATAATGTGTTTTATAGTGATAGTCTCTCACTACAACTCCTTCCTGAGCTCCAGGACATATCATGTGTTTTATAGTGATAGTCTGTCTGACTACAACTCCTTCCTGAGCTCCAGGACATATCATGTGTTTTATAGTGATAGTCTCTCACTACAACTCCTTCCTGAGCTCCAGGACATATCATGTGTTTTATAGTGATAGTCTGTCTCACTACAACTCCTTCCTGAGCTCCAGGACATATCATGTGTTTTATAGTGATGTCTCTCACTGTGAGCTCCAGGACATATCATGTGTTTATAGTGATAGTCTCTCACTACAACTCCTTCCTGAGCTCCAGGACATATCATGTGTTTTATAGTGATAGTCTCTCACTACAACTCCTTCCTGAGCTCCAGGACATATCATGTGTTTTTATAGTGATAGTCTGTCTGACTACAACTCCTTCCTGAGCTCCAGGACATATCATGTGTTTTATAGTGATAGTCTCTCACTACAACTCCTTCCTGAGCTCCAGGACATATCATGTGTTTTATAGTGATAGTCTGTCTGACTACAACTCCTTCCTGAGCTCCAGGACATATCATGTGTTTTATAGTGATAGTCTCTCACTACAACTCCTTCCTGAGCTCCAGGACATATCATGTGTTTTATAGTGATAGTCTGTCTCACTACAACTCCTTCCTGAGCTCCAGGACATATCATGTGTTTATAGTGATAGTCTCTCACTACAACTCCTTCCTGAGCTCAGGACATATCATATGTTTATAGTGATAGTCTCTCACTACAACTCCTTCCTGAGCTCAGGACATATCATGTATGTTTTCATAGTGATAGTCTGTCTGACTACAACTCCTTCCTGAGCTCCAGGACATATCATGTGTTTTATAGTGATAGTCTGTCTGACTACAACTCCTTCCTGAGCTCAGGACATATCATGTGTTTTATAGTGATAGTCTCTCACTACAACTCCTTCCTGAGCTCCAGGACATATCATGTGTTTTATAGTGATAGTCTCTCACTGCAACTCTTGCTGGGCTCCCAGGACATATGTGTGTGTTTTCTATAGTGACCCAGTCTCACTACAACTCCTTCCTGAGCTCCAGGACATATCATGTGTTTATAGTGATAGTCTGTCTGACTAACTCCTTCCTGAGCTCAGGACATATCATGTGTTTTATAGTGATAGTCTCATACTTTACCTGAGCTCCAGGACATATCATGTGTTTTATAGTGATAGTCTCTCTGACTACAACTCCTTCCTGAGCTCCAGGACATATCATGTGTTTTATAGTGATAGTCTCTCACTACAACTCCTTCCTGAGCTCCAGGACATATCATGTGTTTTATAGTGATAGTCTCTCACTACAACTCCTTCCTGAGCTCCAGGACATATCATGTGTTTTATAGTGATAGTCTCTCACTACAACTCCTTCCTGAGCTCCAGGACATATCATGTGTTTTATAGTGATAGTCTCTCACTACAACTCCTTCCTGAGCTCCAGGACATATCATGTGTTTTATAGTGATAGTCTCTCACTACAACTCCTTCCTGAGCTCCAGGACATATCATGTGTTTTATAGTGATAGTCTCTCACTACAACTCCTTCCTGAGCTCCAGGACATATCATGTGTTTTATAGTGATAGTCTGTCTGACTACAACTCCTTCCTGAGCTCCAGGACATATCATGTGTTTTATAGTGATAGTCTCTCACTACAACTCCTTCCTGAGCTCCAGGACATATCATGTGTTTTATAGTGATAGTCTGTCTCACTACAACTCCTTCCTGAGCTCCAGGACATATCATGTGTTTTATAGTGATAGTCTCTCACTACAACTCCTTCCTGAGCTCCAGGACATATCATGTGTTTTATAGTGATAGTCTGTCTCACTACAACTCCTTCCTGAGCTCCAGGACATATCATGTGTTTTATAGTGATAGTCTGTCTGACTACAACTCCTTCCTGAGCTCCAGGACATATCATGTGTTTTATAGTGATAGTCTGTCTCACTACAACTCCTTCCTGAGCTCCAGGACATATCATGTGTTTTATAGTGA
>NW_027032342.1:0-4618 GCF_034236695.1 Oncorhynchus nerka
AGAGAGACATTAAGGAAGAGAGAAGTGAGAGAGAGACATAAGGGAAGAGAGGAGGAGAGAGAGACATTGGTGGAAGAGAGGGGGAGAGTATGAGTATCATTAGAAGGATAGAGAGAAGTGAGAGAGAGACATAAGGGAAGAGGGAAGGAGAGAGAGACATTAGGGAAGAGAGAAGGAGAGAGAGACATTAGGTGAAGAGAGAAGGAGAGAGAGACATTAAGGAAGAGAGGAAGGGAGAGAGAGACATTAGGGAAGAGATGAGGAGAGAGAGACATATGGAAGTATGTAGGAGTAGAGAGACATTACTAGGAAGAGAGATAGGTGAGAGAGACATTAAGGAGGAGAGAAGGAGAGAGACATTAAGTGAAGAGAGAAGGAGAGAGAGCATAGTGAAGAGAGGAGAGAGAGACAAGTGAAGAGAGAAGAGAGAGAGACATTAGAGGAAGAGAGAAGGAGAGAGAGACATTAAGGAAGAGAGGAGAAGGAGAGAGAGAGGTATAGTAGGGAAGAGAGAAGGAGAGAGGAGACATTACAGGAAGAGAGAAGGAGAAGAGACTATTAGGAAGAGAGAAGGAGAGAGAGACATAAGGGAAGAGAGAAGGAGAGAGGGAGAGCATTATAGGAAGAGAAGGAGAGAGAGACATAAGTGAAGAGAGAAGGAGAGAGACATTAAGGAAGAGAAGGAGAGAGAGACAAGTGAAGAGAGAAGGAGAGAGACATTAAGGAAGAGAGGAGAGAGAGACATAAGGGAAGAGAGAAGGAGGAGACATAGGGAAGAGAGGAAGGAGAGAGAGACGATTAGAGGAAGAGAGAAGGAGAGAGAGACATAAGGAAGAAGGAGAGAACATAGGAAGAAGGAGAGAGACATTAAGGAAGAGAGAAGGAGAGAGAGACATTAAGGAAGAGAGAAGGGAGAGAGAGACATAAGGAAGAGATAAGGAGAGAGACATAAGGAGAGAGAAGGAGAGAGAGACATTAAGGAAGAGAGAAGGAGAGAGAGACATAAGGGAAGAGACAGGAGAGAGAGACATAAGGGAAGAGAGAAGGAGAGAGAGACATAAGGGAAGAGAGAAGGAGAGAGAGACATTAAGGAAGAGAGAAGGAGAGAGAGACATTAAGGGAAGAGAAGGAGAGAGAGACATTAAGGAAGAGAGAAGGAGAGAGAGACATAGGAAGAGAGAAGGAGAGAGACGATAAGGAAGAGAGAAGGAGAGAGAGACATTAAGGAAGAGAAGGAGAGAGACATAGGGAAGAGAGAAGGAGAGAGACATAAGGAAGAGATAAGGAGAGAGAGATTAAGGAAGAGAGAGGAGAGAGACATTAAGGAAGAGAGAAGGAGAGAGAGACATTAAGGAAGAGATAAGGAGAGAGAGACATAGGGAAGAGAGAAGGAGAAGACATTAGGGAAGAGAGAAGAGAGAGAGACGAAGGAAGAGAGAAGAGAGAGAGACATTATGGAAGAGAGAAGGAGAGAGAGACATGGAAGAGATAAGGAGAGAGACATTAAGGAAGAGAGGAGAGAGAGACATAGGGAAGAGAGAAGGAGAGAGACATATGGGAAGAGAGAAGGAGAGAGACATAGGAAGAGAGAAGGAGAGAGACATAAGGAAGAGAGAAGGAGAGAGAGACATTAAGGAAGAGATAAGGAGAGAGAGACATGTAGGAAGAGAGAAGGAGAGAGAGACATGTAGGGAGAGAGAAGGAGAGAGAGACATTATGGAAGAGAGAAGGAGAGAGAGCATTAGGGAAGAGAGAAGGAGAGAGAGACAATAGGGAAGAGATAAGGAGAGAGAACATTAAGGAAGAGAAGGAGAGAGAGACATTAAGGAAGAGAGAAGGAGAGAGAGACATTAGGGAAGAGAGAAGGAGAGAGAGACATATAAGGAAGAGAGAAGGAAGAGAGACATTAAGGAAGAGAGAAGGAGAGAGAGACATATAGGGAAGAGAGAAGGAGAGAGAGACATTAGGGAAGAGAGAAGGAGAGAGAGACATAAGGGAAGAGAGAAGGAGAGAGACATTAAGGAAGAGAGAAGGAGAGAGAGACATTAAGGAAGAGATAGAGAGAGACATAGGAAGAGAGAAGAGAGACATAGGAAGAGATAAGGAAGACATAAGGAAGAGAAGGAGAGAGACATTAAGGAAGAGATAAGGAGAGGAGAGACATAGGGAAGAGAGAAGGAGAGAGAGACATTAAGGAAGAGAGAAGGAGAGAGAGACATATGGAAGAGAGGAGAGGACGTGGGAAGAGAGAAGGAGAGAGACATTAAGGAAGAGAGAAGGAGAGAGACAATGGGAAGAGAGAAGGAGAGAGACATTAAGGAAGAGAGAAGGAGAGAGAGACATTATGGGAAGAGAGAAGGAGAGAGAGACATTAAGGAAGAGAGAAGGAGAGAGAGACATAAGGGAAGAGAGAAGGAGAGAGACATTAGGGAAGAGAGAAGGAGAGAGAGACATTAGGGAAGAGAGAAGAGAGAGAGACATTAGGGAAGAGAGAAGGAGAGAGAGACATTAGTGGAAAAGATGAGAAGGAGAGAGAGACATAAGGAAGAGAGAATGAGAGAGAGACATTAAGGAAGAGAGAAGAGAGAGAGACATTAAGGAAGAGAGAAGGAGAGAGACATATGGAAGAGAGAAGGAGAGAGACATTAAGGAAGAGAGAAGGAGAGAGGACATTAAGGGAAGAGAGAAGAGAGAGAGACATTAAGGAAGAGAGAAGGAGAGAGACATTAAGGAAGAGAGAAGGAGAGAGAGACATAAGGGAAGAGAGAAGGAGAGAGAGACATAAGGGAAGAGAGAGAGAGAGAGACATTAAGGAAGAGAGAAGGAGATAGAGACATTAAGGAAGAGAGAAGGAGAGAGAGACATTAAGGAAGAGATAAGAGAGAGAGACATTAGGGAAGAGAAGGAGAGAGACATTAGGAAGAGAGAAGGAGAGAGAGACATTAGGAAGAGAGAAGGAGAGAGACATTAGGGAAGAGAGAGAGAGAGAGACATAGGAAGAGAGAAGGAGAGAGAGACATTAAGGAAGAGAGAAGGAGAGAGAGACATAGGAAGAGAGAAGGAGAGAGACATTAAGGAAGAGAGGAGAGAGAGACATTAAGGAAGAGAGAAGAGAGAGACATAGGGAAGAGAGAAGGAGAGAGACATTAAGGAAGAGAGAAGAGAGAGACATTAAGGGAAGAGAGAAGGAGAGAGAGACATTAAGGAAGAGAGAAGGAGAGAGAGACATTAAGGAAGAGAGAAGGAGAGAGAGACATATGGAAGAGAGAAGGAGAGAGACATTAAGGAAGAGAGAAGGAGAGAGAGACATTAAGGGAAGAGAGAAGGAGAGAGAGACATTAAGGAAGAGAGAAGGAGAGAGAGACATAAGGGAAGAGAGAAGGAGGAGAGACATTAAGGAAGAGAGAAGAGAGAGAGACATATGGAAGAGAGAAGGAGAGAGAGACATTAAGGAAGATAGGAGAGAGAGACATGAAGAGAGAAGGAGAGAGAGACATTAAGGAAGAGAGAAGGAGAGAGACATTAGGGAAGAGAGAAGGAGAGAGACATAAGGGAAGAGAGGAGGAGAGAGACATTAAGGGAAGAGAGAAGAGAGAGAGACATTAGGGAAGAGAGAAGGAGAGAGAGACATTAGGGAAGAGAGAAGGAGAGAGACATTAAGGAAGAGAGAAGGAGAGAGAGACATTAAGGGAGAGAGAGAAGGAGAGAGAGACATTAAGGAAGAGAGAAGGAGAGAGAGACATTAGGGAAGAGAGAAGGAGAGAGAGACATAAGGAAGAGAGAAGGAGAGAGAGACATTAGGGAAGAGAGAAGAGAGAGAGACATTAGGAAGAGAGAAGGAGAGAGACATTAAGGGAAGAGAGAAGGAGAGAGACATTAGGGAAGAGAGAAGGAGAGAGAGACATTAAGAGAAAGAGAGAAGGAGGAGAGAGACATTAAGGAAGAGAGAGAGAGAGAGACATTAGGAAGAGAGAAGGAGAGAGGGACATTAAGGAAGAGAGAAGAGAGAGACATTAAGGAAGAGAGAAGGAGAGAGACATAAGGGAAGAGAGAAGGAGAGAGAGACATTAAGGAAGAGAGAAGGAGAGAGAGACATAAGGGAAGAGAGAAGGAGAGAGAGACATTAAGGAAGAGAGAAGGAGAGAGAGACATTATGGAAGAGAGAAGGAGAGAGAGACATTAAGGAAGAGAGAAGGAGAGAGAGACATTAAGGAAAGAGAAGGAGAGAGATTAAGGAAGAGAGAAGGAGAGAGAGACATTAAGGAAGAGAAGGAGAGAGAGACATAAGGAAGAGAGAAAGGAGAGAGACATTAAGGAAGAGAGAAGGAGAGAGACATTAAGGAAGAGAGAAGGAGAGAGACATTAAGGAAGAGAGAAGGAGAGAGAGACATTAAGGAAGAGAAGGAGAGAGAGACATTAAGGAAGAGAGAAGGAGAGAGACATTAAGGAAGAGAGAAGGAGAGAGAGACAACAAGTGAAGAGAGAGGAAGGAGAGAGAGACATTAAGGAAGAGAAGGAGAGAGAGACATTAAGGAAGAGAGAAGGAATTAGATGTAGAGAGAGAAGAAAGACAGAGCATTATTATAGCTGACCATTACAACACCAGAAAGACAGAGCA
>NW_027032343.1:0-4618 GCF_034236695.1 Oncorhynchus nerka
TAAATGGTGGAAGAGGACTCCAGTGGCAACCTGTGAAGCTCTGGTGAACTCCATGCCCAAGAGGCAGTGCTGGAAAATGATGGTGGCCACACAAAATATTTACACTTTGGGCCCAATTTGGAAATGTTCACTTTGGGGCCACTCACTTTTGTTGCCAGCGGTTTAGACATTAATGGCTGTGTGTTGAGTTATTTTGAGGGGACAGCAAATGTACACTGTTATACAAGCTGTACACTCACTACTTTACATTGTAGCAAAGTGTCATTTCTTCAGTGTTGTCACATGAAAAGATATACTCAAATATTTACAAAAATGTGAGGGGTGTACTCACTTTTGTGATATACTGTATATCCACAGTAAAAGCCCTGACCTCAATCCTATAGAACATTTGTGGACAGAATTGAAGAAGTATGTGCGAGCAAGGAGGCCGACAAACCTGACTCAGTTACACCAGCTCTGTCAGGAGGAATGTAACACAATTCACCCAATGTATTGTGGGAAGCTTGTGGAAGGCTACCCGAAACGTTAGACCCAAGTTAAACCATTTAAAGGCAATGCTACCAAATACTAATTGAGTGTATGTAAACTTCTGACCCACTGGGAATGTGATGAAAGAAATAAAAGCTGAAATAAATCATTCTCTCAGCTATTATTCTGACATTTCACATTCTTAAAATAAAGTGGTGATCCTAACTGACCTAAAACAGGGAATTCCTTACTAGGATTAAATGTCAGGAATTGTGAAAAACTGAGTTTAAATGTATTTGGCTTAGGTGTATGTAAACTAATGACTTCAACTGTACCACTGGATGAGATAAATTGTAACCGTTTTTTAGCAGAATTATGTGAGGTTTTATGTGTTCTTAGGCACGATGTGAAGGGGAGTGCCTGGATACAGCCCTTAGCAGTGACATATTGGCCATATACCACAAACCACTGATGTGCATTATTGCTATTATAAACTAGTTACCAAAGTTATTATAAACGTAAACAAGTAATTTTGCATCATACTTGTGGTATATTTAAGCAATAAGGCACGAGGGGGTGTTGTATATGGCCAATATATCACGGCTAAGGGCTGTTCTTAGCCTGTGGTACATTGGCCATATAACACAAATCTTCAAGGTGCCTTATTGCTATTATAAACTGTTTACCAACGTAATTACACTCAACGTCAACAAAACTAAGGAGATGATTGTGGACTTCAGGAAACAGCAGAGGGAACACCCCCCTATCCACATCGATGGAACAGTAGTGGAGAGGGTAGCAAGTTTTAAGTTCCTCGGCATACACATCACAGACAAACTGAATTGGTCCACTCACACTGACAGCGTCGTGAAGAAGGCGCAGCAGCGCCTCTTCAACCTCAGGAGGCTGAAGAAATTCGGCTTGTCACCAAAAGCACTCACGAACTTATACAGATGCACAATCGAGAGCATCCTGGCGGGCTGTATCACCGCCTGGTACGGCAACTGCTCCGCCCTCAACCGTAAGGCTTTCCAGAGGGTAGTGAGGTCTGCACAACGCATCACCGGGGCAAAACTACCTGCCCTCCAGGACACCTACACCACCCGATGTTACAGGAAGGCCATAAAGATCATCAAGGACATCAACCACCCGAACCACTGCCTGTTCACCCCGCTATCATCCAGAAGGCGAGGTCAGTACAGGTGCATCAAAGCTGGGACGAGAGACTGAAAACAGCTTCTATCTCAAGGCCATCAGACTGTTAAACAGCAATCACTAACATTGAGTGGCTGCTGCCAACACACTGTCATTGACACTGACCCAACTCCAGCCACTTTAATAATGGGAATTGATGGGAAATGATGTAAATATATCACTAGCCACTTTAAACAATGCTACCTTATATAATGTTACTTACCCTACATTATTCATCTCATATGCATATGTATATACTGTACTCTAGATCATCGACTGCATTCTTATGTCACTAGCCACTTTAACTATGCCACTTTGTTTACTTTGTCTACATACTATCTCATATGTATATACTGTACTCGATACCATCTACTGTATGCTGCTCTGCCATCACTCACTCATATATCCTTATGTACATAATTCTTTATCCTTACACTATGTATAAGACAGTAGTTTTAGAATTGTTAGTTAGATTACTTGTTGGTGTATCACTGCATTGTCGGAACTAGAAGCTTCAAGCATTTACTTCACTCGCATTAACATCTGCTAACCATGTGTATGTGACAATAAAATTTGATTTGATTTGATTTGGAAAAAATTAGAGCAGATACCATAATCTGTCATCCAATCAGCATTCCACAGCTTTCAACCAATCAGCATCCAGGACACAAACTACCCAGTTATAACGGCCAATATATCACACCTCCTCGGGCCTTATTGATTAAATTGAATGCCAGTGTGTCTTGTCATAAGCTTTATGGGGAATTGTTTTCAGGCATCTAGTTGTTACCAGTTGTGAGGCATGTCATGACCAAGCCACCTGCCCAGACTCACCTGTAGACGTGAGGGAGATGCTTTCAAACCGCTCACTTGCACCTGTCAAGATGGCTTCGCTCACGGCTGCTACGACCTTGAGTTCCTGCGCTAAAGGCTCCTGCTGTCGCCAAGGTTACGGCTGGTCCCTCGGAGCTGGGCTGTGGACGTTGACGACAGGATTCCTCCCAGACCAACCCCTGCAGCCTCCTCAGGTCTGTGAGAACACCCCGGATCCTTCAACTGCCTGGGGCCTCCTGAAGACGACCTCCAATCCAGTCCTGGCGACTCCCCGTTCAGCAGTTTCGAAAAGGGGGAGACGGTGTCCAGTGGGAGAGGACTGTATCAGTGTTGGTGGAACGGCCCTCTGTGCAGACCCCTGCCTGCACTACACAGTACTGAATGTGGCGTTCCACCACCAACTACGGTCCAGCTAACGGCTACCACTGTGACTCGTCTGTCAAGTGGCAGGGCTGGTATCGCCTGTTCCTGGGGAACACAGTGTTCAGATGCCAGAGAGGTGTGTGTGGAGAAAACATGTGTGGGACGGAGATCCTTGTGGCTTCCATTAGCTCATCCCCAGCTGTTAGACGGGGTGGTTCAGAGGAGCGTCTGTGGACACGGTTATTATGACTGCTGCTACAGGAGGCAAAATCCCATCCATGTCAAAGCCTGCTATGGAAACTACTATGTCTACAAGTTTGTCCCTACAACAACATGCAACATCCCACTGTGCAGGTATGACATCATAATGTCCTTGTCACTGTGCAGGTATGACGTCATAATGTCCTTGTCACTGTGCAGGTATGACGTCATAATGTCCTTGTCCTGTGCAGGTATGACATCATAATGTCCTTGTCAGCAGGTATGACATCACCAATGTCCTTGTCACTGTGCAGGTATGACGTCATAATGTCCTTTGACATCAGGAGTGTTCAAATAACTAGACATATGACAAAGTCATTTAACACATAATGTCCTTGTCACTGTCAGGTATGACCTCATAATGTCCTTGTCACTGTGCAACATAACCACGGTGTGTTCGTCATAATGTCCTTGAGTGCAGGTATGACATCATAATGTCCTGTCACTGTGCAGGTATGACGTCATAAATGAGACCACCTGGAGATGATGTCAGCAATGGTCACTGTGCAGGTATGACGTCATAATGTCCTTGTCACTGTGCAGGTATGACCTCATAAACTGTACAAGAGTGTTCAAATCAGATACAACAGAGTCATTTAACAACACTACCTCTGTCTCTTCCAGACGTCAAACCACACTATGCCTGTGTGAGAGACAATGAGACCACCTGGAGATTGAGTGAAAGGTGATGCTGAACAAATATAAAGAGGCGTGTCTTTTTTCAAACTATGAAACAATAAGGTGAAAGATGCAGGAGGCGTATCTTTTTAACCTCAAGGTCAGAGGAGGCGTGGTATTATTCATATGTCACAAACCCCAAGGTGCATTATTACTATTATAAACTGATTACCAATGAATTAGAACAGTAAAAATACATGTTTCTCATCATCAGCCAATCAGCATTCAGGTTCAGCCCTGAATGATGATTGGTGATAAAGGCAGCTTGGGGTTTGTGGTATATGGCCAATATACCATGGCTGAGGGATGTATGCAGGCATTCCGTGTTGCGTGGTGTATAAGAAGCCACACAGAGATCTCAGTCTCATCACATGTACCTGTTCACACACCTTATTGCTTAAATAACCTCCCGAGTTCTTTACTTAGCTCCAGAGCTGGTGTGTGGGCGAGCTTCCTGAAGGTGGGTCAAATGTTTACCTGGAGGCTGCTGGTCTGGATGCTTCCTCTGCCCACCTGGCTGACGGACGCTTGCTCCGCCCACGAGATCGTAACGGCTCAGTGTGGTACCAGGTGGAGCGACGGGGAGGGACACTGTGGAAACACTCTGGAGGTGAGAAATATTTTCACTTTGCGTTCATATCTATGTATTGCTGTCCCAATATTTTCCCTGTTGACGTTTTATGAATTATTACTAAACACACACTTTAGTTGGTTCACATCTTACTTATGGAACAACCTTCAGAATAACCTACAGTTACATTTGACATTTAGCAGCCGCTCTTATCCAGAGCCACTTGCAGTAGTGAGTATACGTTGATAC
>NW_027032344.1:0-4619 GCF_034236695.1 Oncorhynchus nerka
TTGTAGATATGTTATGGTAGAGTAGTGTGTAATAATGTGTTGTGTTATGTATTGTAGATATGTTATGGTAGAGTAGTGTGTAATAATGTGTCATGTATTATAGACATGTTATGGTAGAGTAGTGTGTAATAATGTGTTGTGTTATGTATTGTAGATATGTTATGGTAGAGTAGTGTGTAATAATGTGTTGTGTTATGTATTGTAGATATGTTATGGTAGAGTAGTGTGTAATAATGTGTTATGTATTGTAGACATGTTATGGTAGAGTAGTGTGTAATAATGTGTTGTGTTATGTATTGTAGATATGTTATGGTAGATTAGTGTGTAATAATGTGTTGTGTTATGTATTGTAGATATGTTATGGTAGAGTAGTGTGTAATAATGTTTTGTTATGTATTGTAGATATGTTATGGTAGATTAGTGTGTAATAATGTGTTGTGTTATGTATTGTAGATATGTTATACTAGAGTAGTGTGTAATAATGTGTTGTGTTATGTATTGTAGATATGTTATGGTAGAGTAGTGTGTAATAATGTGTTGTGTTATGTATTGTAGATATGTTATGGTAGAGTAGTGTGTAATAATGTGTTATGTATTGTAGATATGTTATGGTAGAGTAGTGTGTAATAATGTGTTATGTATTGTAGACATGTTATGGTAGAGTAGTGTGTAATAATGTGTTGTGTTATGTATTGTAGATATGTTATGGTAGAGTAGTGTGTAATAATGTGTTGTGTTATGTATTGTAGATATGTTATGGTAGAGTAGTGTGTAATAATGTGTTGTGTTATGTATTGTAGATATGTTATGGTAGAGTAGTGTGTAATAATGTGTTGTGTTATGTATTGTAGATATGTTATGGTAGAGTAGTGTGTAATAATGTGTTGTGTTATGTATTGTAGATATGTTATGGTAGAGTAGTGTGTAATAATGTGTTGTGTTATGTATTGTAGATATGTTATGGTAGATTAGTGTGTAATAATGTGTTATGTATTGTAGATATGTTATGGTAGATTAGTGTGTAATAATGTGTTGTGTTATGTATTGTAGGTATGTTATGGTAGAGTAGTGTGTAATAATGTGTTGTGTTATGTATTGTAGGTATGTTATGGTAGAGTAGTGTGTAATAATGTGTTGTGTTATGTATTGTAGATATGTTATGGTAGAGTAGTGTGTAATAATGTGTCATGTATTATAGACATGTTATGGTAGAGTAGTGTGTAATAATGTGTCATGTAATATAGACATGTTATGGTAGAGTAGTGTGTAATAATGTGTTGTGTTATGTATTGTAGATATGTTATGGTAGAGTAGTGTGTAATAATGTGTTATGTATTGTAGACATGTTATGGTAGAGTAGTGTGTAATAATGTGTTATGTATTGTAGACATGTTATGGTAGAGTAGTGTGTAATAATGTGTTGTGTTATGTATTGTAGATATGTTATGGTAGAGTAGTGTGTAATAATGTGTTGTGTTATGTATTGTAGATATGTTATGGTAGAGTAGTGTGTAATAATGTGTTGTGTTATGTATTGTAGATATGTTATGGTAGAGTAGTGTGTAATAATGTGTTGTGTTATGTATTGTAGATATGTTATGGTAGAGTAGTGTGTAATAATGTGTTGTGTTATGTATTGTAGATATGTTATGGTAGAGTAGTGTGTAATAATGTGTTATGTATTGTAGACATGTTATGGTAGAGTAGTGTGTAATAATGTGTCATGTATTATAGACATGTTATGGTAGAGTAGTGTGTAATAATGTGTTGTGTTATGTATTGTAGATATGTTATGGTAGAGTAGTGTGTAATAATGTGTTATGTATTGTAGACATGTTATGGTAGAGTAGTGTGTAATAATGTGTTATGTATTGTAGACATGTTATGGTAGAGTAGTGTGTAATAATGTGTTGTGTTATGTATTGTAGATATGTTATGGTAGAGTAGTGTGTAATAATGTTGTGTTATGTATTGTAGATATGTTATGGTAGAGTAGTGTGTAATAATGTGTTGTGTTATGTATTGTAGATATGTTATGGTAGAGTAGTGTGTAATAATGTGTTGTGTTATGTATTGTAGATATGTTATGGTAGAGTAGTGTGTAATAATGTGTTGTGTTATGTATTGTAGATATGTTATGGTAGAGTAGTGTGTAATAATGTGTTGTGTTATGTATTGTAGATATGTTATGGTAGAGTAGTGTGTAATAATGTGTTGTGTTATGTATTGTAGATATGTTATGGTAGAGTAGTGTGTAATAATGTGTTGTGTTATGTATTGTAGATATGTTATGGTAGAGTAGTGTGTAATAATGTGTTATGTATTATTGTAGATATGTTATGGTAGAGTAGTGTGTAATAATGTGTGTGTTATGTATTGTAGATATGTTATGGTAGAGTAGTGTGTAATAATGTGTTATGTATTGTAGATATGTTATGGTAGAGTAGTGTGTAATAATGTGTTGTGTTATGTATTGTAGATATGTTATGGTAGAGTAGTGTGTAATAATGTGTTGTGTTATGTATTGTAGATATGTTATGGTAGATTAGTGTGTAATAATGTGTTGTGTTATGTATTGTAGATATGTTATGGTAGAGTAGTGTGTAATAATGTGTTGTGTTATGTATTGTAGATATGTTATGGTAGAGTAGTGTGTAATAATGTGTTATGTATTGTAGACATGTTATGGTAGAGTAGTGTGTAATAATGTGTTGTATGTATTGTAGACATGTTATGGTAGAGTAGTGTGTAATAATGTGTTGTGTTATGTATTATAGATATGTTATGGTAGAGTAGTGTGTAATAATGTGTTATGTATATGTAGATATGTTATGGTAGAGTAGTGTGTAATAATGTGTTGTGTTATGTATTGTAGATATGTTATGGTAGAGTAGTGTGTAATAATGTGGTTATGTATTGTAGATATGTTATGGTAGAGTAGTGTGTAATAATGTGTTGTGTTATGTATTGTATGAATATGTTATGGTAGAGTAGTGTGTAATAATGTGTTATGTATTGTAGATATGTTATGGTAGAGTAGTGTGTAATAATGTGTTGTGTTATGTATTGTAGATATGTTATGGTAGAGTAGTGTGTAATAATGTGTTGTGTTATGTATTGTAGATATGTTATGGTAGAGTAGTGTGTAATAATGTGTTGTGTTATGTATTGTAGATATGTTATGGTAGAGTGAGTGTGTAATAATGTTGTTCATGTATTGTAGATATGTTATGGTAGAGTAGTGTGTAATAATGTGTTATGTATTGTAGACATGTTATGGTAGAGTAGTGTGTAATAATGTGTTGTGTTATGTATTGTAGATATGTTATGGTAGATTAGTGTATAATAATGTGTTATGTATTGTAGATATGTTATGGTAGATTAGTGTGTAATAACGTGTTGTGTTATGTATTGTAGGTATGTTATGGTAGAGTAGTGTGTAATAATGTGTTGTGTTATGTATTGTAGGTATGTTATGGTAGAGTAGTGTGTAATAATGTGTTGTGTTATGTATTGTAGATATGTTATGGTAGAGTAGTGTGTAATAATGTGTCATGTATTATAGACATGTTATGGTGAGGAGTAGTGTGTAATAATGTGTCATGTATATGTAGATATGTTATGGTAGAGTAGTGTGTAATAATGTGTTGTGTTATGTATTGTAGATATGTTATGGTAGAGTAGTGTGTAATAATGTGTTATGTATTGTAGACATGTTATGGTAGAGTAGTGTGTAATAATGTGTTATGTATTGTAGATATGTTATGGTAGAGTAGTGTGTAATAATGTGTTGTGTTATGTATTGTAGATATGTTATGGTAGATTAGTGTGTAATAATGTGTTGTGTTATGTATTGTAGATATGTTATGAGTAGATGTGGTGTGTAATAATGTGTTATGTATTGTAGACATGTTATGGTAGGTAGTTAGTGTAATAATGTGTTGTGTTATGTATTGTAGATATGTTATAGTGGAATTAGTGTGTAGTAATGTGTGTTATGTATTGTAGATGTGTTATGGTAGATTTAGTGTGTAACAATGTGTTGTGTTATGTATTGTAGGTATGTTATGGTGATGAGTGTGTGATAATGTGTTGTGTTATGTGTATTGTAGGTATGTTATGGTAGAGTAGTGTGTAATAATGTGTTGTGTTATGTATTGTAGATATGTTATGGTAGAAGTAGTGTGTAATAATAATGTGTCGTGTTATGTATTGTAGACATGTTATGAGTAGAAGTGAGTGTGTAATAATGTGTCGTGTTATGTATTGTAGACATGTTATGGTAGAGTAGTGTGTAATAATGTGTTATGTATTGTAGACATGTATGGTGAGGTAGTGTGTAATAATGTGTTATGTATTGTAGATATGTTATGGTAGAGTAGTGTGTATATAATGTGTTGTGTTATGTATTGTAGATATGTTATGGTAGAGTAGTGTGTAATAATGTGTTGTGTTATGTATTGTAGATATGTTATGGTAGAGTAGTGTGTAATAATGTGTTGTGTTATGTATTGTAGATATGTTATGGTAGAGTAGTGTGTAATAATGTGTTGTGTTATGTATTGTAGATATGTTATGGTAGAGTGAGTGTGTAATAATGTGTCGTGTTATGTATTGTA
>NW_027032345.1:0-4620 GCF_034236695.1 Oncorhynchus nerka
TCTCTGCTCTCTCTCTCTCTCTCTCTGCTCCTCTCTCTCTCTCTGCTCCTCTCTCTCTCTCTCTCTGCTCCTCTCTCTCCCTCTCTCTCTCTGCTCCTCTCTCTCTCTCTCTGCTCCTCTCTCTCTCTCTCTCTCTGTCTCTCTCTGTCTCTCTGTGTCTCTCTCTCTTTCTCTCTCTCTCTCTCTCTCTGTCTCTCTCTGTCTCTCTGTCTCTCTCTCTCTCTCTGCCTCTCTCTGTCTCTCTCTCTCTCTCTGTCTCTCTGTGTCTCTCTCTCTGTCTCTCTCTGTCTCTGTCTCTGTCTCTCTCTAAAGTGCTACCTACCAGGTGTTTTAGAGTCTGTGGTTTAAGGTGTATTGCTGTATAATTAAATCAATGATGTATTGAGGATTAGAGAAAGACTTAAATCAACTCATCTCTTTTTAAGTATCTCTCTCTGATATCCCTAATTATTTCTCACCTCACAGTGTGAGTCTCTGCTCAGAGGCAGAGCTAATTCACCGGTGGTGTAATGGTCAAATCATTTGGCCCATCATCGTCCTGGTTAGGGGAGGGTTTGGCCCATCATCGTCCTGGTTAGGGGAGGGTTTGGCCCATTGTCTTCCTGGTTAGGGGAGGGTTTGGCCCATCGTCGTCCTGGTTAGGTGAGGGTTTGGCCCATCGTCGTCCTGGTTAGAGGAGGGTTTGGCCCATCGTCTTCCTGGTTAGGGGAGGGTTTGGCCCATCGTCGTCCTGGTTAGGGGAGGGTTTGGCCCAGCGTCTTCCTGGTTAGGGGAGGGTTTGGCCCATCGTCGTCCTGGTTAGGGGAGGGTTTGGCCCATCGTCTTCCTGGTTAGGGGAGGGTTTGGCCCATCGTCTTCCTGGTTAGGGGAGGGTTTGGCCCATCGTCTTCCTGGTTAGGGGAGGGTTTGGCCCATCGTCTTCCTGGTTAGGGGAGGGTTTGGCCCATCGTCTTCCTGGTTAGGGAGGGTTTGGCCCATCGTCTTCCTGGTTAGGGAGGGTTTGGCCCATCGTCTTCCTGGTTAGGGGAGGGTTTGACCCATCGTCTTCCTGGTTAGGGGAGGGTTTGGCCCATCGTCTTCCTGGTTAGGGGAGGGTTTGGCCCATCGTCTTCCTGGTTAGGGGAGGGTTTGACCCATCGTCTTCCTGGTTAGGGGAGGGTTTGGCCCATCGTCTTCCTGGTTAGGGGAGGGTTTGGCCCATCGTCTTCCTGGTTAGGGGAGGGTTTGACCCATCGTCTTCCTGGTTATGGGAGGGTTTGGCCCAGCGTCTTCCTGGTTAGGGGAGGGTTTGGCCCATCGTCTTCCGGGTTAGGGGAGGGTTTGGACCATCATCTTCCTGGTTAGGGGAGGGTTTGACCCATCGTCTTCCTGGTTATGGGAGGGTTTGGCCCAGCGTCTTCCTGGTTAGGGGAGGGTTTGGCCCAGCGTCTTCCTGGTTAGGGGAGGGTTTGACCCATCGTCTTCCTGGTTAGGGGAGGGTTTGGCCCATCGTCGTCCGGGTTAGGGGAGGGTTTGGCCCATCGTCGTCCGGGTTAGGGGAGGGTTTGACCCATCGTCTTCCTGGTTAGGGGAGGGTTTGGCCCATCGTCGTCCGGGTTAGGGGAGGGTTTGGCCCATCGTCTTCCTGGTTAAGGGAGGGTTTGGCCCATCGTCTTCCTGGTTAGGGGAGGGTTTGGCCCATCGTCTTCCTGGTTAGGGGAGGGTTTGGCCCATCGTCTTCCTGGTTAGGGGAGGGTTTGGCCCATCGTCTTCCTGGTTAGGGGAGGGTTTGGCCCATCATCGTCTGGATTAGGGGAGGG
Source organism: Oncorhynchus nerka (assembly GCF_034236695.1). NCBI lineage: Eukaryota > Metazoa > Chordata > Actinopteri > Salmoniformes > Salmonidae > Oncorhynchus > Oncorhynchus nerka. The sequence continues at coordinate 1,800 of NW_027032345.1, forward strand.
TTTGCGTCTCTGCTCAAATCTGGGTAAAAGATTGAAAGGAATGTGAGTCTTATTCAGTACATTTAGTCATTGCTTGCTTTTAAAAAAAGTCCAAACCTTGACAGCAGGCTTGCCAGCTAAAATAGACAAGCTAGCTATTCTAATTTGATTGATAGCCTGAAATGGCATTTTAGTACCTAGTTATGAGGTTGGGAGATTGGGCACTTATCTGGGCTAAAGACAACTTCATAAAACTGCTAGGTGTCTAGTAGTACTACAGAGGAACTACTAACCAAGATAATATGAAACAGGAGACATCTGATGGGGCCCCTGTGTTCCTATGGGCGGGACGCCTCTGACTGCCAGGTCTACTGGATCCTGTCTGAAGGGACGGGGTGACGAGAGCATCCAAGACAGGATGACAGAGAGAGGAGGGAGAGAGGATTGAGAGGAGAAGAGGGAGAGGAGGCAGGGAGGAGGAGAGAAGAGGAGAGAGAGGAGAGAGAGAGAGGAGAGGAGAGAGAGGAGGGAGAGGAGAGGAGAGGAGAGGAGAGGAGAGGAGAGGAGAGGAGAGGAGAGGAGAAGAGGGAGAGGAGGCAGGGAGGAGAGGAGAGGAGTAGAGAGAGGAGAGGAGAGAAGATTGAGAGGAGAAGAGGGGAGGAGGCAGGGAGGAGAGGAGAAGAGGAGAGGAGAAGAGTGAGGAGAGGAGAAGAGGAGAGGAGAAGAGGAGGCAGGGAGGAGAGGAGAAGAGAAGAGGAGAGGAGAAGAGAGAGGAGAGGAGAAGAGGGAGGAGTAGAGAGAGGAGAGGAGAAGAGGGAGGAGGCAGGGAGGAGAGGAGAAGTGGGAGGAGTAGAGAGAGGAGAGAGGATTGAGAGGAGAGGAGAGAGGTGCTAGGAGAGGGTAACTGCCTGGTCACAGGAGCCTGGGCCATAATCATTAGAGCACGCAACAAAAAATGCCTAAAACATTTAGCCTTGTAAATCAGATTATATCCCTAAATCAACCAATGGATTTATTTATTTGCTGTTAGAGTGTTTGTCTGTGGTCTGTGGTTGTCATATCAGTCTCTCCAAACGGCTCATATTGAAGAGGTGTATTCATCTGTCTGTGATGACTCATAGACATGTCGGAGCCAAGTGTGTCAGATCAAAACAGAACGTGATGTATGTCAACCCCTCCAAAAAGGAAAATATTCCTCTATCCGTTGCTTATGAAATTTTAATATTGACCCACTACATTCAGAAATGATTGATTTAGTATCTTGTTTCTTAGTGAACCTCATACAACATTAATTCAACATAGTAAATGTTTTATCACAACAGTACACCCAGACATTGCTGAGTTCTCCAACACTACCGTACGACTGTTGCTCTGAGCTCAGTGGAGACTATGGGAGTCAGTCTATTAGTTATCTGTCTGTCTGCGTTGTGGAGCTCAGTGGAGACTATGGAGTCAGCCTATTAGTTATCTGTCTGTCTGTCTGCGTTGTGGAGCTCAGTGGAGACTATGGAGTCAGTCTATTAGTTATCTGTCTGTCTGCGTTGTGGAGCTCAGTGGAGACTATGGAGTCAGTCTATTAGTTATCTGTCTGTCTGCGTTGTGGAGCTCAGTGGAGACTATGGAGTCAGTCTATTAGTTATCTGTCTGTCTGCGTTGTGGAGCTCAGTGGAGACTATGGAGTCAGTCTATTAGTTATCTGTCTGTCTGCGTTGTGGAAATCGGGGGAGACTATGGAGTCAGTCTATTAGTTATCTGTCTGTCTGTGTTGCGGTGACACTACTGAGCTGGCAGACACACACACACACACACACACGCACGCACGCACGCACACACGCACGCACACACACACACACAGGCACATACACAGGCACACACACACACACACACACACACACACACACACACACACACACACACACACACACACACCCTCAGTGGGTGTCCCCGTGCTGTGTCACGGTCTGCAGCTCTGTCAAGGTCACCCTCTCCACCAGCGCCAGTCTTGGCACCAGAACCGGCCCCCGTTCGCCCCACACTTCATCATGGAAGTTATTCACCAGAACCACCGCCCACGCTGGTGTGGGTGTGTGTCATCTCTCCTTGTTGGGGACATATAAACACTACGCAGGACTCCCTGGAGACACTGTGGTCCTGGGATACATGTAGGGAATAGGGTGTAATTTGGGAAACACACTGTGAGGTGAACAAGGTTTGGCCATGTCTCAGCTGTGTTAGCTAACGCTAATATTCAATTTCCTGTCACCTCCAGTTGTCTTTGGAGGAGATGTCTGTGTTCCAAATGGCACCCTATTCCCTATATAGTGCACTACTTTAGACCAGAGCCCTATTCCCTATATAGTGCACTACTTTAGACCAGAGGTCTATTCCCTATATAGTGCACTACTTTAGACCAGAGCCCTATTCCCTATAAAGTGCACTACTTTAGACCAGAGCCCTATTCCCTATATAGTGCAATTCACTTTAGACCAGAGGCCTATTCCCTATATAGTGCACTACTTTAGACCAGAGCCCTATTCCCTATAAAGTGCACTACTTTAGACCAGAGCCCTATTCCCTATATAGTGCACTACATTAGACCGGGGCCCTATTCCCTATATAGTACACTACATTAGAGCAGGGCCCCATTCAATATAGTGCACTACATTAGACCAGGGCCCTATTCCCTATATAGTACACTACATTAGACCAGTAGCCCAGCCCTCCGTCTCCCAGCCCTCCGTCGCCCAGCCCTCTGTCTCCCAGCCCTACGCCCCCAGCCCTCCGTCTCCCAGCCTCCGTCGCCCAGCCTCCGCCTCCAGCCCTCCGTCTCCCAGCCCTCCTC
>NW_027032346.1:0-4624 GCF_034236695.1 Oncorhynchus nerka
ATTCTGTTGTCAAAAACATAAATTGCTCATCTGCAACAGTAATTCTCTGTGTTGAAATAGGCCTCGCCTGTCAAACAGCAGAAAATCCTCTGCATTACTCTATGTCCAGAAGCCTGACATTAGTGAGAATCTCCATCATTGATCCTGTTTCACGGGTTGATGCTCGGCTGATCTCACAAAGGCCATGGAGAGAAATAGAATAAAGGTCACACTTCATTTTCAAAGACAGGCTTTAAACACACACACACACACACACACACGCACGCACGCACGCACGCACGCACACTCACTTGCACGCATGCATGCGACACACACATACACATACACACACACTTCACACACACACGCATCACACACACACACACACTCGCACACGCAAACACACACGCACACGCACACACACACACAGACACACACAGACACACTCTCCACAGTGTATATTATCACGTACCAGGATTTAGAGAGTATTATCTAAGAGGACATCCTGCTGGGTTGAATAAATACTGTATGAACTGAACATAGGATTCATGTCAATGTCTTCACAAGAAGTGTATGTTGAGTGTGTGATATTGTGCTTTATGGAGTGGGATTTGGCCAGGAGTGTGTGTGTGTGTGCGTGTGTGTGCGTGCGTGCGTGTGCGTGTGCGTGTGTGTGTGTGCGTGTGTGTGTGTGTGTGTGTGTGTGTGCGTGTGTGTGTGTGTGTGTGTGTGTGTGTGTGTGTGTGTGTGTGTGTGCAAGAAGGTATTAATGCTGCTTTGGCTTTATGTTTTACAAAATATATAATATAGGACATGTACACTGTATATGTAGTATATAGTATATAATATAGTATATATTAGATTATGTAGTGTATATTAACATAGTATATATTAGATATGTAGTGTATATAATATAGTATATATTAGATATGTAGTATATATAATATAGTATATATTAGATATGTAGTGTATATAATATAGTATATATTAGATATGTAGTATATATAATATAGTATATATTAGATATGTAGTGTATATAATATAGTATATATTAGATATGTAGTGTATATAATATAGTATATATTAGATATGTAGTGTATATAATATAGTATATATTAGATATGTAGTGTATATAATATAAGTATATATTAGATATAGTAGTATATAGTATATAATATATTGTATTAGATATGTAGTATATAGTATATATATAGTATATATTGGATATGTAGGATATAGTATATATATAGTATATATTAGGTATGTAGTATATAGTGTATATATTGTATATATTAGATATGTAGTATATAGTATATACATAGTATATATTAGATATGTAGTGTATATTATATATATATATATATATATATATATATATATATATATTGGATATGTAGTATATAATATATAGTATATATAGTATATATTAGAAATGTAGTATATAGTATTAATATAGTACATATTAGATATGCAGTATATAGTATATAGTATATATATATATATATATATATATATATATAGTATATACATAGAAATGTAGTATATAGTATATATATAGCATATATTACATATGTAGTATATAGTGCATATATATTGTATATTTATTTAGATATGTATAGTATATATTATATCTATAGCATCAATTAGATATTAGCATAGCATATAGTGTATATTGCATATATAGTATATATATGTAGTATATATTAGATATGTAGTATATAGTATATATATATATATAGTATATATTAAATAGGTATATATTTTTGCATTCTTTTACTACGATCACCAACCACAGCAGTTTTCTGTTTCCCTACTGCCTGCTGCCTGCTGCCTGCTGCCTACTGCCTGCTGCCTGCTGCCTGCTGCCTGCTGCCTGCTGCCTGCTGCCTGCTGCCTGCTGCCTGCTGCTGCCTGCTGCCTGCTGCTGCCTGCTGCCTACCGCCTACTGCCTGCTGCTGACTGCTGCCTGCTTGCTGACCTGCTGCCTGTTGCTGCCTGCTGCCTGCTGCTGACTGTTGCTGCCTGCTGCCTGTTCCTGACTGCTGCCTGCTGCCTGCTGCCTGCTGCTGACTGTTGCTGACTGTTGACTGCTGCTGCCTGCTGCTGCCTGTTGCTGCCTGCTGCCTGTTGCTGCCTGCTGCCTGCTGCTGACTGCTGCCTGTTGCTGCCTGCTGCCTGCTGCTGACTGCTGCCTGCTGCTGCCTGCTGCCTGCTGCCTGCTGACTGCTGCTGCTGCTGCCTGCTGCCTGCTGCCTGCTGCTGACTGCTGCTGCACTGCCTGCTGCTGCCTGCTGCCTGCTGCCTGCTGCTGCCTGCTGCCTGCTGCTGACTGCTGCCTGTTGCTGCCTGCTGCCTGCTGCCTGCTGCTGACTGCTGCCTGCTGCTGCCTGCTGCTGCCTGCTGCCTGCTGCCTGCTGCTGCCTGCTGCCTGCTGCTGCCTGCTGCCTGCTGCCTGACTGCCTGCTGCCTACTGCCTGCTGCTGCTGCTGCCTGCTGCCTGCTGCTGCTGACTGCCTGCTGCTGACTGCTGCCTGTTGCTGACTGCTGCCTGCTGCTGCCTGCTGCCTGCTGCTGCTGCCTGCTGCCTGCTGCTGCCTGCTGCCTGCTGCCTGCTGTTGCTGCCTGCTGCCTGCTGCTGCCTGCTGTCTGCTGCCTGCTGCCTGTTGCCTGCTGCCTGCTGCCTGCTGCCTGCTGCCTGCTGCTGCCTGCTGCCTGCTGCCTGCTGCCTGCCTGCCTGCTGCCTGCTGCCTGCTGCCTGCTGACTGCTGCTGCCTGCTGCCTGCTGCTGCCTGCTGCCTGCTGCTGCCTGCTGCCTGCTGCCTGCTGCTGACTGCTGCTGCCTGCTGCCTGCTGCCTGCTGCCTGCTGCTGCCTGCTGCTGCCTGCTGCCTGCTGCTGCCTGCTGCCTGCTGCTGCCTGCTGCCTGACTGCCTGCTGCTGCTGCTGCCTGCTGCCTGCTGCCTACTGCCTGCTGCCTACTGCCTGCTGCCTGCTGCCTGCTGCCTGCTGCCTGCTGCCTGCTGCCTACTGCCTGCTGCTGCTGCCTGCTGCCTGCTGCTGACTGCTGCTTACTGCTGCCTGCTGCCTGCTGCCTGCTGCCTACTGCTGCACTGCTGCTGTTGCTGCCTACTGCCTGTTGCTGACTGCCTGCCTGCCTGCTGCCTGCTGCCACTGCCTACTGCCTGCTGTCTACTGCCTGCTGCTGCCTACTGCCTGCTGCTGCCTGCTGCCTGCTGCCTGCTGCCTGTTGCTGCCTGCTGCCTGCTGCTACCTGCTGCCTGCTGCCTGCTGCCTGCTGCTGCCTGTTGCTGCCTGCTGCCTGCTGCTGACTGCTGCCTGTTGCTGCCTACTGCCTGTTGCTGACTGCTGCCTGTTGCTGCCTGCTGCCTGCTGCTGCCTGCTGCCTGTTGCTGACTGCTGCCTGTTGCTGCCTGCTGCCTGTTGCTGACTGCTGCCTGTTGCTGCCTGCTGCCTGTTGCTGCCTGCTGCCTGTCTGCTGCCTGCTGCCTGCTGCTGCCTGCTGCTGCTGCCTGCTGCTGCCTGCTGCTGACTGCTGCTGACTGCTGCCTGCTGCTGCCTGCTGCCTGCTGCTGCCTGCTGCCTGTTGACTGCTGCTGACCTGTTGCTGACTGCTGCCTGTTGCTGACTGCTGACTGCTGCTGACTGCTGCTTACTGTTGCTGACTGCTGCCTGTTGCTGACTGCTGCCTGTTGCTGACTGCTGCCTGTTGCTGCCTACTGCCTGTTGCCGACTGCTGCCTGTTGCTGCCTGCTGCCTGCTGATGACTGCTGTTTACTGTTGCTGACTGCTCCTGCTGCCTGTTGCTGCCTGTTGCTAACTGCTGCTTGTTTGCTGCCTGCTAACTGTTGCTGACTGCTGCTGCTAACTGCTGCTGACTGCTGACTGCTATAACTACTGACTGCTGCTAACTGCTGTTGCGGACTGTGACTGTTGCTGCCTGCTGACTGTTGCTGCCTAACTGCTGTTGCTGCCTGCTGCCTGCTGCTGACTGCTGCTGACTGCTGCCTGCTGCTAACTGCCCTGCTGTTGCTGACTGCTGCCTGTTGCTGACTGCTGACTGTTGCTGACTGCTGCCTGTTGCTGCTGACTGCTGCTGACTGCTGACTGACCTGCTGTTTTCTGTTGCTGACTGCTGACTGCTGCTGACTGCTGCCTGTTTCGCTGCTGCTGACCTGTACGTAGCTCAGCCTAGCATGGCGCTTGTAGATCAGGGTAGTGGGTTGCTGCCTGCTTGCCTGCTGCTGACTGCTGTTTACTGTTGCACACTGCTGCCTGTTGCTGCTTTGATGCCTCTGCTAAAATGCATATATTGTTTTACACCTGTGTGCTGCTGACTGCTAACTACTGCTGACTGCTGCTGCTGCCTGCCTGACTGACTGCTGCCTGCCTGCTGCCTGCTGCTGGCTATTTGCTGACTGTTAACTGCTGCTGCCTGCTGCCTGTTGCTTTGACTGCTGACTGCTGCTGACTGCTGCTGACTGCTGCTGACTGCTGCCTGTTGCTGACTGCTGCCTGTTGCTGCCACTGCCTGCAGCCTGTTGCTGCCTGCTGCCTGCTGCTGACTGCTGCCTGCTGACTGCTGCCTGCTGCTGCCTGCTGCTGCCTGCTGCCTGCTGCCTGACTGC
>NW_027032347.1:0-4625 GCF_034236695.1 Oncorhynchus nerka
CTCTGGTCTATAGTAGTGATCCATAGGGCTCTGGTCTATAGTAGTGATCTATATAGGGCTCTGGTCTATAGTAGTGATCTATAGAGGGTCTCTGGTCTATAGTAGTGATCTATAGAGGGCTCTGGTCTATAGTAGTGATCTATATAGGGCTCTGGTCTATAGTAGTGATCTATATAGGGCTCTGGTCTATAGTAGTGATCTATATAGGGCTCTGGTCTATAGTAGTGATCTATAGAGGGCTCTGGTCTATAGTAGTGATCTATATAGGGCTCTGGTCTATAGTAGTGATCTATATAGGGCTCTGGTCTATAGTAGTGATCTATATAGGGCTCTGGTCTATAGTAGTGATCTATATAGGGCTCTGGTCTATAGTAGTGATCTATATAGGGCTCTGGTCTATAGTAGTGATCTATAGAGGGCTCTGGTCTATAGTAGTGATCTATATAGGTCTCTGGTCTATAGTAGTGATCTATAGATAGGTCTCTGGTCTATAGTAGTGATCTATATGGGCTCTGGTCTATAGTAGTGATCTATATAGGGCTCTGGTCTATAGTAGTGATCTATATAGGTCTCTGGTCTATAGTAGTGATCTATATAGGGCTCTGGTCTATAGTAGTGATCTATATAGGGCTCTGGTCTATAGTAGTGATCTATAAGGAATAGGGCTCTGGTCTATAGTAGTGATCTATATAGGGCTCTGGTCTATAGTAGTGATCTATAGAGGGCTCTGGTCTATAGTAGTGATCTATATAGGGCTCTGGTCTATAGTAGTGATCTATATAGGGAATAGGGCTCTGGTCTATAGTAGTGATCTATAGAGGGCTCTGGTCTATAGTAGTGATCTATAGAGGGCTCTGGTCTATAGTAGTGATCTATATAGGGCTCTGGTCTATAGTAGTGATCTATATAGGGCTCTGGTCTATAGTAGTGATCTATATAGGGCTCTGGTCTATAGTAGTGATCTATATAGGGCTCTGGTCTATAGTAGTGATCTATATAGGCTCTGGTCTATAGTAGTGATCTATAGAGGGCTCTGGTCTATAGTAGTGATCTATATAGGGCTCTGGTCTATAGTAGTGATCTATAGGTAGGGCTCTGGTCTATAGTAGTGATCTATATAGGGCTCTGGTCTATAGTAGTGATCTATATAGGGCTCTGGTCTATAGTAGTGATCTATAGTAGGGCTCTGGTCTATAGTAGTGATCTATAGGTAGGGCTCTGGTCTATAGTAGTGATCTATATAGGGCTCTGGTCTATAGTAGTGATCTATATAGGGCTCTGGTCTATAGTAGTGATCTATATAGGGCTCTGGTCTATAGTAGTGATCTATATAGGGCTCTGGTCTATAGTAGTGATCTATATAGGGCTCTGGTCTATAGTAGTGATCTATATAGGGCTCTGGTCTATAGTAGTGATCTATATAGGGCTCTGGTCTATAGTAGTGATCTATATAGGGCTCTGGTCTATAGTAGTGATCTATATAGGGCTCTGGTCTATAGTAGTGATCTATATAGGGAATAGGGCTCTGGTCTATAGTAGTGATCTATATAGGGCTCTGGTCTATAGTAGTGATCTATATAGGGCTCTGGTCTATAGTAGTGATCTATATAGGGGGCTCTGGTCTATAGTAGTGATCTATATAGGGCTCTGGTCTATAGTAGTGATCTATATAGGCTCTGGTCTATAGTAGTGATCTATAGAGGGCTCTGGTCTATAGTAGTGATCTATATAGGGCTCTGGTCTATAGTAGTGATCTATATAGGGCTCTGGTCTATAGTAGTGATCTATAGAGGGCTCTGGTCTATAGTAGTGATCTATATAGGGCTCTGGTCTATAGTAGTGATCTATATGAGGCTCTGGTCTATAGTAGTGATCTATATAGGGCTCTGGTCTATAGTAGTGATCTATATAGGGCTCTGGTCTATAGTAGTGATCTATATAGGCTCTGGTCTATAGTAGTGATCTATATAGGGCTCTGGTCTATAGTAGTGATCTATATAGGGCTCTGGTCTATAGTAGTGATCTATATAGGGAATAGGGCTCTGGTCTATAGTAGTGATCTATATAGGTCTCTGGTCTATAGTAGTGATCTATATAGGTCTCTGGTCTATAGTAGTGATCTATATAGGTCTCTGGTCTATAGTAGTGATCTATATAGGGCTCTGGTCTATAGTAGTGATCTATATAGGGAATAGGGCTCTGGTCTATAGTAGTGATCTATATAGGGCTCTGGTCTATAGTAGTGATCTATATAGGGCTCTGGTCTATAGTAGTGATCTATATAGGGCTCTGGTCTATAGTAGTGATCTATATAGGGCTCTGGTCTATAGTAGTGATCTATATAGGGCTCTGGTCTATAGTAGTGATCTATATAGGGCTCTGGTCTATAGTAGTGATCTATATAGGAATGGGCTCTGGTCTATAGTAGTGATCTATATAGGGCTCTGGTCTATAGTAGTGATCTATAGTAGGGCTCTGGTCTATAGTAGTGATCTATATAGGGCTCTGGTCTATAGTAGTGATCTATATAGGGCTCTGGTCTATAGTAGTGATCTATATAGGGCTCTGGTCTATAGTAGTGATCTATATAGGGCTCTGGTCTATAGTAGTGATCTATATAGGGCTCTGGTCTATAGTAGTGATCTATATAGGGCTCTGGTCTATAGTAGTGATCTATATAGGGCTCTGGTCTATAGTAGTGATCTATAGAGGGCTCTGGTCTATAGTAGTGATCTATAGAGGGCTCTGGTCTATAGTAGTGATCTATATAGGGCTCTGGTCTATAGTAGTGATCTATATAGGGCTCTGGTCTATAGTAGTGATCTATATAGGGCTCTGGTCTATAGTAGTGATCTATATAGGGCTCTGGTCTATAGTAGTGATCTATAGTAGGGCTCTGGTCTATAGTAGTGATCTATATAGGGCTCTGGTCTATAGTAGTGATCTATAGAGGGCTCTGGTCTATAGTAGTGATCTATATAGGGCTCTGGTCTATAGTAGTGATCTATATAGGGCTCTGGTCTATAGTAGTGATCTATAAGGGCTCTGGTCTATAGTAGGATCTATAGAGGCTCTGGTCTATAGTAGTGATCTATATAGGGCTCTGGTCTATAGTAGTGATCTATATAGGGCTCTGGTCTATAGTAGTGATCTATATAGGGCTCTGGTCTATAGTAGTGATCTATAGAGTGAATAGGGCTCTGGTCTATAGTAGTGATCTATATAGGGCTCTGGTCTATAGTAGTGATCTATATAGGGCTCTGGTCTATAGTAGTGATCTATATAGGGAATAGGGCTCTGGTCTATAGTAGTGATCTATATAGGGCTCTGGTCTATAGTAGTGATCTATAGAGGGCTCTGGTCTATAGTAGTGATCTATATAGGGCTCTGGTCTATAGTAGTGATCTATATAGGGCTCTGGTCTATAGTAGTGATCTATATAGGGCTCTGGTCTATAGTAGTGATCTATATAGGGCTCTGGTCTATAGTAGTGATCTATATAGGGCTCTGGTCTATAGTAGTGATCTATATATAGGGCTCTGGTCTATAGTAGTGATCTATATAGGGCTCTGGTCTATAGTAGTGATCTATGATAGGGCTCTGGTCTATAGTAGTGATCATATAGAGGGCTCTGGTCTATAGTAGTGATCTATATAGGGCTCTGGTCTATAGTAGTGATCTATATAGGGCTCTGGTCTATAGTAGTGATCTATATAGGGCTCTGGTCTATAGTAGTGATCTATATAGGGCTCTGGTCTATAGTAGTGATCTATATAGGGCTCTGGTCTATAGTAGTGATCTATATAGGGCTCTGGTCTATAGTAGTGATCTATATGAGGGCTCTGGTCTATAGTAGTGATCTATATAGGGCTCTGGTCTATAGTAGTGATCTATATAGGGCTCTGGTCTATAGTAGTGATCTATAGTAGGGCTCTGGTCTATAGTAGTGATCTATAGTAGGGCTCTGGTCTATAGTAGTGATCTATATAGGGCTCTGGTCTATAGTAGTGATCTATATAGGGCTCTGGTCTATAGTAGTGATCTATATAGGGCTCTGGTCTATAGTAGTGATCTATATAGGGCTCTGGTCTATAGTAGTGATCTATAGAGGGCTCTGGTCTATAGTAGTGATCTATAGAGGGCTCTGGTCTATAGTAGTGATCTATATAGGGCTCTGGTCTATAGTAGTGATCTATATAGGGCTCTGGTCTATAGTAGTGATCTATAGAGTGAATAGGGCTCTGGTCTATAGTAGTGATCTATATAGGGCTCTGGTCTATAGTAGTGATCTATATAGGGCTCTGGTCTATAGTAGTGATCTATATAGGGCTCTGGTCTATAGTAGTGATCTATATAGGGCTCTGGTCTATAGTAGTGATCTATATAGGGCTCTGGTCTATAGTGAGCTGATCTATATAGGGCTCTGGTCTATAGTAGTACTCTATAGGGCTCTGGTCTAAAGTGATCTATATGGGCTCTGGTCTATAGGTAGGTGATCTATATAGGCTCTGGTCTATAGTAGTGATCTATATAGAAAGTCTCTGGTCTTAGTAGTGATCTATATAGGGCCTCGGTCTATAGTAGTTGATTCATATAGGGCTCTGGTCTATAGTAGGTGATCCATA